>NW_017100150.1:2647085-2659319 GCF_001263275.1 Habropoda laboriosa | reverse complement strand
GTTTGAGCTTCCTAAATAATTCTTTTAATTTATAAAATTATAAATAAAAGAAATAACAGAAAATTATAAATAATTCACATTAATTTTTACAATTTAAAAGTACCAACTTTTATTACTCTTTCCATCGTAAACACTCACTAATAACGATTTCTGCTTCCGAACAGCCGCAGATTTATCAAATTATTATGAAGCCATTAGCAGCAAAATATTGCACCTAATTTGTTCCAAAATTATCGAAACACGAAATTCTACCACTTCAACGGAGTAAGAAATTCTACAGGACTTACGATCGGCGAATTCAACAGCCCGGTTGCACAGAAGACATAACTTGTCGTGCTCGGTAGTTTATCGCCGGTTGATCATCGATCGTATCGACAGCCTTCTTAATATTACGCGTTAAACGAAGTAGCAAAGTGGTACGAAATGCACGGCTGTTTAAGTAAATAAACCCTGTGATACGAATCGGTATGAAATCAGGTGTATGGCTTACTGTTTTCGTAGCGTAATTATTTCAATCCATGCGTCGCGGTTGCCCGTGTAATTACGTTTGACGATCGAGACTGTTGCTGTTCGATCGGGAGAAAATGCCACTCATGTCGCCTAATTATTGTATCTGGCGGCGAAAATTACATTAGATGGCGCGCGATTATATTTTCAGCACGAGGACATTATTGTTCTCCTATCGCTCGAACCCTTCACCGAAGTTAGAGCACGCGCTACACGTGCCCAACAGACACGTGTCTCTTACCTTAACTATAATATCCGAAAGTATTTTCACCGGCGATAAATTGTGTCGTGAAAAATTTTACGGCATTACGCGAACGTACTTTTTTCCTCGGAGCTTTAAATGTGCTAATTTGATAAACTGCGTTTCTCTCGGTACTTAAGAAACAATTAACGAAGTTTTTTATGCGTAATTAAGCAAAGAATGTTAGCGAAAAACTTTACGATGGAATTTTTAAAATTTGAAAAATGTGGTAGTTGGTTCAGTGACCATGTGTAAATTTGTATGGAATATTGAAAATAAATTCTTGCAGTATCTAAAATATGAAAAAAATATAATGTAAGCATGAAATCGTTTAAATTAACGAGAACAAATTTTGACACAGTTTCAAGTACCCCGCCAGCTATTTGTAAGTTTCTAAACTTTTCTTGTCCAACAGGCATAAGTCACACTAAGTGCAATTTGGGGAACAGCGGAGCAAGAAATTGCGGTGAAATTCAATCGTTGGTCAAACTGTGGTTGAATTTATGAAATGCTAGCCTTGCAACGTAGTAAAGCGAGAGTCAGAATCGTAGATGGTTTTACAAGATTCGCGAAGCTATTCGTTGTGGGCCAATTTATCACGAGGCGTATGATTAGTATCAGAAAGAACGCTGCTGTCCGAACAATACGTACAGATTTCATTCCGTAGCTAAATACTTCTTACTATCTCTCTCTCTCTCTCTGTCGACTTCAGAGTTACGCATTTTTTCCAAAGAACTTTGCGCGTTCACTGAACTTTATTATCAGTTTCTTCGAGAAGCGAGTGTTGGAAATGCTCGTAGAAAGAAAAACTTAGGTGGTTCTATCGACACAGAAATTCCGGTCTCTTTCGAAATAATGGGCACGCGTTTCGAGACTAAAAAGTCGCAGGCTCAACCATTACGGGTAAAAAAGCTGAGCTCGGTGACATCAATCATGACGTGAATTCTGTGGAATCGTGCTACGTTTTAGGCGTATCAACGAATTCTGCACTCGTGGTTATGACGTTTGTTTTGCTCGTCGGGAAAAAGGTACGCGAAACCGGTATAAAACATAACGCGACCACGAGCTGCTGGCTAAGATTTCGTCAATTGCGAGCAGATCCTCGTTAAAAATGGCACCCTACAGTCTTACCATATAATTACATTGATTTTGCATCTTTACAAAATCATCTGTCGCTTTCAAAACTTGCGAACGATTATCAAGCTATCAATAACTCGCATACAGTTTCTAATTATTAGATTTCGTCAATTGCGAGCAGATCCTCGTTAAGAATGGCACTCTGCACCCTTACCATATAATTACACTGATTTTGCACCTTTACAAAATCATCTGTTGCTTTCAAAACTAGTGAACGATTATCAAGCTATCAATAACTTGCATACAGTTTCTAATTATCAGATTTCGTCAATTGCAAGGAGATCCCCGTTAAAAATGGCACCTGACGATATCGTTACATTGATTCTACCACCTTTATGAAGTCATCTGTTGCTTTCAAAAGTTGTGAAGTTAGAGTTATCAATAACTGACATCTAGTTTCTAATTATTAACTTGAATGAGATTGATACACTATGTAGACACGTGAGCAATTTAAATAAATCTGTCAGGGTTTGTTAAGAGAACTACGCTTGGCTAGCGAGGCGTCGGATTTCAGTCTAACTGAACCAGAACCGAGCATTCTTTAAGCATAAAAGTTTTTACGTTCACTTTCCAATCGCAGAAACGAAAAAGGGGTAACGAAGAGAAGGAAACATCGAACGACGAATCAAAAAATAAATGTTTCCACGGAAACCAGGAAAACTGAACAAATTCTGCGAAACTGCAGTAAAACTAAATTAGATATTCAGTGTACTCGTTACCTATATCAGTAATAACGACATTTGTATATGTTTTATTTTTTTAAGCTTTTGTGTATATTTTATATGCATTTATAATGGCACCTAAGGACGTCTGTCATGACAAATTTAATTTTTCTTCCAATATTCCTGAAATCTCTCTATCATTATGAGAGGTTTATTTCACAGGTCAAAGTTGAGGGAATTTAATGGTATTTTTTTTAATTGCCATTTGAAATTTTAGCATCGATAAATGTTATATTTGGTAATAATTTATATACATGTTCGAGAAGAATATTTCTTTAATTTTAAAATGAGTGCAAAACTGAAGTATTATTACGGTTAAAATAATGTCGTGTTGAGTTATTTCGTCAAAGTTTTCAACACTTTAACATTGAATGTCTGGAAAATCGTTCGAGATGCAAAACTGCAATTTTACATAGTCTAGTTTCTCTGTCATTTTGAAAAGAAAAAAAAAGAAATCGGTAATTATAACAGCAATTCCGTACGTTTTGACGTGGAATGACTCATATGCGCGAGTATTAGTTTATGGCCAATAAATAATATCCTACCGGTATTAGCAGACGTTAATTACACGTCAAATAAGATTAAAATAAACTGTTATTAATTACATATTTAAAACGTTTTCCACCCAACATGTATGCTAATTACACTTCCTTACTATTATACGTACAATAATTAGCATTAGCTAGTTATTGATATATCCAAAATGACAAATTACTTGGACGTAAAATGTTGTTCGAGAGAAAATGTTCTAAATTCTTACTCTCGTTATATTTCTGATTAATTAGCATCAACCAGGGGGTCAAGTAAAAAATATTTGTCCACTCTAAAAATTTTTAGCTTCTTCGTTGGAATAATGTAGCAAGTAGTATTTGAGAAATTTTCCTCAAACTAACGTCAATATCATTATCTATGTTAATATCTCTAAATAATAAAATTACATACTCTATAGTGCAAAAGATACTTCTTTATAGAGATTACAATGTTTGAAATATTCCACTTGTACGAATTTTGACTGGAACATAAAATTTTATTCGTATTTCTGATTAATTAGGGTTAATCAGCAGAAATGTTACGAACTGTTGCATTATACTTCCGATTAATTAGGGTTAATCAGCAAAAATGTCAGGAATTTTTACTTGCACTATATTTCTGATTAATTACCATTAATCAGAGGGTCAAGAGGTCAAGTAAGAAATATTTCCCTCTTTCAAAAATTTTCCACTTCCTCACTAAAATAATGCAACAAATAATACTTAAAAAGACAAATGTCAATATCATAACCTACATCAACACCCGGAAACAATAAAAATACATACGCCGCAGTGAACGAATTCTGCACTCGTGGTTATGACGTTTGTTTTGCTCGTCGGGAAAAAGGTACGCGAAACCGGTATAAAACATAACGCGACCACGAGCTGCTGGCTAAGATTTCGTCAATTGCGAGCAGATCCTCGTTAAGAATGGCACTCTGCACCCTTACCATATAATTACACTGATTTTGCACCTTTACAAAATCATCTGTCGCTTTCAAAACTTGCGAACGATTATCAAGCTATCAATAACTCGCATACAGTTTCTAATTATTAGATTTCGTCAATTGCGAGCAGATCCTCGTTAAGAATGGCACTCTGCACCCTTACCATATAATTACACTGATTTTGCACCTTTACAAAATCATCTGTTGCTTTCAAAACTAGTGAACGATTATCAAGCTATCAATAACTTGCATACAGTTTCTAATTATCAGATTTCGTCAATTGCAAGGAGATCCCCGTTAAAAATGGCACCTGACGATATCGTTACATTGATTCTACCACCTTTATGAAGTCATCTGTTGCTTTCAAAAGTTGTGAAGTTAGAGTTATCAATAACTGACATCTAGTTTCTAATTATTAACTTGAATGAGATTGATACACTATGTAGACACGTGAGCAATTTAAATAAATCTGTCAGGGTTTGTTAAGAGAACTACGCTTGGCTAGCGAGGCGTCGGATTTCAGTCTAACTGAACCAGAACCGAGCATTCTTTAAGCATAAAAGTTTTTACGTTCACTTTCCAATCGCAGAAACGAAAAAGGGGTAACGAAGAGAAGGAAACATCGAACGACGAATCAAAAAATAAATGTTTCCACGGAAACCAGGAAAACTGAACAAATTCTGCGAAACTGCAGTAAAACTAAATTAGATATTCAGTGTACTCGTTACCTATATCAGTAATAACGACATTTGTATATGTTTTATTTTTTTAAGCTTTTGTGTATATTTTATATGCATTTATAATGGCACCTAAGGACGTCTGTCATGACAAATTTAATTTTTCTTCCAATATTCCTGAAATCTCTCTATCATTATGAGAGGTTTATTTCACAGGTCAAAGTTGAGGGAATTTAATGGTATTTTTTTTAATTGCCATTTGAAATTTTAGCATCGATAAATGTTATATTTGGTAATAATTTATATACATGTTCGAGAAGAATATTTCTTTAATTTTAAAATGAGTGCAAAACTGAAGTATTATTACGGTTAAAATAATGTTGTGTTGAGTTATTTCGTCAAAGTTTTCAACACTTTAACATTGAATGTCTGGAAAATCGTTCGAGATGCAAAACTGCAATTTTACATAGTCTAGTTTCTCTGTTATTTTGAAAAGAAAAAAAAAGAAATCGGTAATTATAACAGCAATTCCGTACGTTTTGACGTGGAATGACTCATATGCGCGAGTATTAGTTTATGGCCAATAAATAATATCCTACCGGTATTAGCAGACGTTAATTACACGTCAAATAAGATTAAAATAAACTGTTATTAATTACATATTTAAAACGTTTTCCACCCAACATGTATGCTAATTACACTTCCTTACTATTATACGTACAATAATTAGCATTAGCTAGTTATTGATATATCCAAAATGACAAATTACTTGGACGTAAAATGTTGTTCGAGAGAAAATGTTCTAAATTCTTACTCTCGTTATATTTCTGATTAATTAGCATCAACCAGGGGGTCAAGTAAAAAATATTTGTCCACTCTAAAAATTTTTAGCTTCTTCGTTGGAATAATGTAGCAAGTAGTATTTGAGAAATTTTCCTCAAACTAACGTCAATATCATTATCTATGTTAATATCTCTAAATAATAAAATTACATACTCTATAGTGCAAAAGATACTTCTTTATAGAGATTACAATGTTTGAAATATTCCACTTGTACGAATTTTGACTGGAACATAAAATTTTATTCGTATTTCTGATTAATTAGGGTTAATCAGCAGAAATGTTACGAACTGTTGCATTATACTTCCGATTAATTAGGGTTAATCAGCAAAAATGTCAGGAATTTTTACTTGCACTATATTTCTGATTAATTACCATTAATCAGAGGGTCAAGAGGTCAAGTAAGAAATATTTCCCTCTTTCAAAAATTTTCCACTTCCTCACTAAAATAATGCAACAAATAATACTTAAAAAGACAAATGTCAATATCATAACCTACATCAACACCCGGAAACAATAAAAATACATACGCCGCAGTGCAACCGACACATCTCCACAAAAATCACACCGCACAAAATACCCCAATTTCACGAATTCCGTAACCACTCATAACCACCAACAGCAACCTGTCATTTTAAGCAAAGAAACTTGCAAATATCATTAATTCAGGCCACGTTGCATCCGCAAGAGCAGGTATACCGGTAAGCACGAACAAACCGTGGTAATGTCCTTATACAAAGTAATCATTACAATACTATTCCGAACCAATTAGAAGTAAACCTGGGACGGTAGTAAAAGCTGGATGCCGAGTCAATAAGTTTTCCCCGCGTTATATGATCGAAGGTATTACGTGGGAGCCCGAGAAGAAGTTGAGAGCGGTGACAAGTTTTCCAGCCGTCAACGACAGCCGAAGAAAGAGAGAGAAAGAACGGAGACACAGACGGTGCACCGGTTGGTGGCTTTTTCCGGCGATCAGCCGTTCGAGTTACGAGAGCTATGCGCACGACGTGCTACGTGGCATCGTGTTGCATCTCGGGGCTCGATTCAAGGACTGCATAGTGTTAAAGTTCAACACGCTCACGGAGTATAATACCAACTGGTATCGAGCGTGGTATCGTGGGTGCAAGAAATCCACATTGCACCACGGATCGACGGTGAATAGCACTTCCATCTGCTCACGTGACCGAACTCGTTACCGAGTCGCGTCCGTTATTATCTTCCGAGCCAATTAGAAGCACCTGAGAAATAGGGATAAGCGCATTCCGAGCCGCATAAGTTGAAGCTGCTGTCGTCGATCCGCTGCTAGAATCACTGGAATCCTTTTTTATATCTGATATCAGTTACGGGGACATGTGGAAGGTTGATTTGCAAATTGGAGAACGTGGAGAACTGGAAGCTTTTTCTCACGAAATGCCGGGGAATTCAAGGGAGCTCGCGCATTGTGTGCAGTTCGATCACAGTTCATTTCTGTGATTGGTTCACATTCGGATAGACATCTTTTTCGCAGAGTTATGTAAGTAGTTTTCTCCTGGGAAGTCTGAAAATATTTTGCTCGATTTAATTGAGAGATTTTGACGCAAGCTTTGATAACTGTAGTTAGAAACTGTGGTGCGGAGGACAGTGTTTATTGGGTAATGGTATGGAAGTTAAAATTGGGGTATTTTATGGGTAGGATAATTTAAGTTTTAGTTTTTACTTTTTTCAGAAAAGAATTGCTTTCGTTTAAAATGCAGGATTAGTTGAGCTTGCAATATTTAACCACATATTCCTGACTCCATTAATGGTTCATTATGTTATCAGATAAGAAAACTTTCTTTTCCATTCGTTGCTATTTCAGACTGTTTTTATCCTAGACATATACATGACATCACTATAAAAATTACGTTAAGTTGGAATTTATTTAACAAAGACTGCACGTAACAAGTATGGAGTTATGTATATGCTATGTATAAAACATAACGCTTTTTAAAAAACACAAATCGACTTTAATTTTTTATGAAAAAAGTTATGCTTCGAAAGATTTCTTTTGTATCAATAAATTCTTCACGCAATAACAATGAATTCTCATTTGAAATATTTTTTTGTTCAAGTCTCAGAACCACCTAAAATATCGTGGCGATCCTGTATAAATAGGAAAAATTTTTACATTCGTTTGAAAGTGAGCTTACATTATAGTGATTGTTTATTAAGACGAAATAATTCGAAAATTTTGCATCAAGAACGATATTTCCAAACGTTTCCAAATCGAGTTCCCGAGTAATTATGAAAGTTGTTTGCTAAAACTTGTCTTTTAACATAAAACTCGAAAATTAGGCGAAAAAAATTTTACGTATTCTCTGTACATCTTGTCGGATATTTTTCATCAGTTTTCTTATAGACACTGCACTGGTTACTTGATAACAAATCATTAGCGCTAAAACTGGAAGCGATTACATCTCGGTAATAAGATTTGTCGATTCATGTTTTCCAACATAGAATATGTCAGTATTTAGCATAAGATTTTTTTACACCAATCCTCATATATTCTCCATAATATTTACGAGACAATATAACGAAATAATCTGTGCACCGTAAACTCATGACTCTATAATCCTTAACTTTCCAATTTGAACGTATACGATTTCTATTTTATAAAGCTGTTTTCTATCCGCTTTTACAATTATCCTTTAAAAAAACACATGAATTTCTGAATGATTAACTGCCTTTTCAAATTTTTTCCAAACTAATGCCGTGTGACCCTAATTTAACAAACAAATATGCTTTCCATTACTTCTTATACATTTGACACTTTTGTTGCACAAAAGTCTGTGAAATGTCCATTTAAATGAAGGAATAGAAATTAAATGTAACTGGTAAGTAAAAATGAAAAGTTTTCTAAAGCTAATCTTCACAAATCTAGCGAATGATAAATATAGATGAGTAACCTAAGTGTAACACCTACACTGCAAATTTAATTTAAAAAATAAAAAAGAAAAGAATTCTGTGGTATCAAAGAACTAAGAATAATTGTAGAGAAATCGACGTGAAAAATTGTGTGAATGATAATTAAATAAATACTCAACACTTTTGATATCACGTAGTGTAATTCGTTTTGATATAAAATTCAGTCCTCGTAGTTTTCTGTACGCGGTAAGGTATTTAAATTATAACATATATAACAAAATTTAATGTTTAAATTAATAACTGTTTAACGTTTAAATCACTAATGTTTAAAATTAAGTTAATTACTTACATTTACCGTATTACAACACTCAATCGATTAATTCGAACATATTATTCAGTAACCCAAATAAATAACTCCGTTCTTAAGAATTGAGACGCAACAATCTCGAGAGCTATACAAATTTCCATCGCAGAAAACTAAACGCCGAACGACAGAATAACAAACTACATATGTAATCTCATTGAATGCTGAACACAAGAACTTTGTAATAAGGTACAAACCGTATTGAACTCGACTGTCTTAATTGCTAAGTCGTTGATTACGACTATCCCGTAATACATTCTAAATCACTGCGTTGACAGCTCATTTGTATCTGTGTACTGATTATTACCAGCAGCGGAATAAAGTATTGCAACCGTATCGATTAAAGAAATTGCAAGCGGACGCAACAACGGTAATATAGAAGAGTAGTAAAATAAATATGCACGCTGGCAAATGTTTGTAGCTTGTCATAATTGCTCTTCGTTTGAACAAACCGAACGTCAGAGACGTCTGTGAATAATTCATACGTCACGAGTACATACTTCAATGTGCGTATCGTGAAATAGTAGAAACTTGGAAAGAAGAGTGTAACAATAGTGCGAATGTATTGTGTTGCTTGTAAGTTGCAGTTATTGTTAATATCACTATACGTATTGCAACAGTGGTGATAAAGTTACGAGCGTGATAATTTATGGCTTAATAAAGTTTTGTGTTAATGATACAATACAAGATTGAAGTATGAATAATTGTACTGTGTAAATTTGAAAAATAAAAAAAGAACTAAGACAAAGTTGAACGCCTTTGCCATTAACAATATTAGAATATAAAAACTGCAATTTAATATTACTTTCATCAAAAGGTAACGTGATTTTGAAGAAAGAAAATTGTTTGAAGAACAAAGTTAGCTTAGATTTGTGTATTTTTTTATAGAGTATATTGTATAGATCATAGTGCACGATCATTAAGCACGAAACGTAATTTTGTAGTGAGAAGGATCATTTAATTTATGCCAGACCTAATCAGAAGTGAGGAAGCGCCTAATTTCGTAATACCATTAAAATCCATCATTAGAAATGTACCGTGCACATAATTTCATCAATACTTAACTTAATCTCAATTCTTTCTACCAAAAAGCAACTCATAGAGTTGAGATCACTGTTTAAAATTAGGATGGAATTTTATTTCAAATTAAATTGTAACAAGAACTCTCCTTTTTCCAACTAGAAGTGTACGTCACAAATATAACAATACTCAATCCATTTACTGCTATTGCTCAGTACAGATAGAATACATAATTAAGACTGTTAAAGTGTAACCTAACGAAAAAATAATCACACCACTAGAAAAAAAAATAAAAAACCAATTTCCAATGAAAATACTTCCACGTACACGTGTTAATCACATTTCTGCGCTACAAACTTAATTTTTAACATAAAATAATTCGTTAAAAAATATTTCTCTGTACAATAAAAATAAAACCAATAACCTTTTTTGATTTTTAAACAGAGGCCACGACACTGTAACACCGATACAAAACCGAATTTGTACTAGTTTGAAATAAATCACAGCTTCTCATTCGTACCTATTCACCGCGTAAAAACGAGGAGGTTTCCGTTCCATATACACGAAAAAACCAGCTCGCTCGCTCATTAAGCGTATAAACATTCACAAAAGAGCGTACGAATATTATAAAGCAATTGACAATTGACAGTGACAAACAGGGTCAAAATGAAAGGAATGGACGGCGAACAATGTGATTCGAAGCAATCGCGCGAGTGTAATGGTATCCGGTAGTAATATAACGGCAATATATGGGAGCGTACCTTATTTTTACAATTTCGTGCCACGTCGTATCGCCGCATGGTATAATTCTGCTGGCGCGCAAGATCAAGGGAATCTAGTTTCTTGGCGCGATAGGTGCAATTGTATTTGTGCGTATTCTTAAACGCATTTGGATTTGCATAAAACCGTGGCGGTATATATCAGCCGCCGCTTCGTCTCGTGACGAAGAGCACGATAGAAACGGCCCCAGTCATTGTGCCCGCTTAGAACGCCGCCGCAGATCTTATCCTTTAATCACGAGCGACCTGTATAAACGGATTCTTAGATTCTAATCGCCACGTTCTTTCACTGGCCGTCTATTATGCATCCTGAACAATTGTGTTTGCACATAGAGGCGTCAATGTGCAGGAATGATTCCTTAGGAAATTTAGAACAACGTACGTTTAAATGTCGGGTGAAAAATTGATAGTTTTCGCCACCCCGCGGTTCCATTGTCAATTTCGCGCGCTTGGAAAATTTAAATTAGAATCGATTATTCGATAATTTTGCCGATCTCAGCTTTGTGAGATTTTCACTTGTTATTATTCAATTTAATGTTATTAAGTATGTTAAATCTTAAATCTAATATGATTCAATTATTAAATATTAAATAAGTTAAATATTAAATTTATTATTAAATCTGATATTGCTTTATAACAAATTTAATAATAATAAGATTTTTCGAAATAAATTATTTCCAAATACTACAAAATCTTCTGATTTTGCATATTACTAAAGTTTCACTGTAAGTAAAGAATAATTTCTTATGTGAAAATGAGTTCAACAGAGGGAATAAATAATCTTCGTCTGAGATGTTTTTGAGAAAATCAAGTTAACTACTACGAAATTTGTATGCAATAGAAATACATCTTGCAATATGTCCAGCGTTGCATCTAATTTACATGGGAAAGATATTGTTTAATAAATTTCACAAGAGTGTGTTCCGTTAATAAATTCAACTCTGTAATCACATGCTCTAGATGCAATTCATTAATCATAATTTAACCCGCTTTCACGTCGCTACACCGACATTTTAAAGCCATTTGATCTCTATTATACGCGTTTCACAAAAACTGCATGTATTCACCTTGGCGAGAGAAAGGTTATTAAGCACGGGCATTCATGACATACGAATTTATGCTATGTCAACAAATTTATGAGATCGTTTCAACCAACGACGCACAGAAACTTTTTTCTCCTCCGTGCACATTCGTCACATCTCACAGTTCCCTATCACCCTCTCACTGCCCTAATATCCAACACCTATGCCAGCAAAAAGTGACCAAATGACGCGTTACACTTTAAAACTGTTTCCTACTTAATTGAGAAATAAGAGACAATTTTCCACCCGTTACGGTATCGCGAACGTTCACCTTCATTTACCAGGAAGAATGCGCTCTTATGTAAAAAAAAAGAAAAAGGAAAAATCCTATGGCCGGTTTCAGGTCATTTAATTGATCATGTCTCCGGTTACGTATCGGTTTGAACTTAATTTCACCTTTTTATTAATTAAATAATTAGTTCTCGGCTGAGCCCTGCAATGGGTAACATGCACCTCTTTTTCAACACTGTGTTGAATACACGGTACACATGTAGTACATGCGTTG
>NW_017100150.1:2644517-2647046 GCF_001263275.1 Habropoda laboriosa | reverse complement strand
AGGTATTTGCTACCTTGCTTCTACAACAACAATTTGTTGGTTTTTCTTTTTTTTTATTGAGAGACGTGATACAATTCGTTTATTTTGATTTTTTGTACCGCTGATAAACGATGCAGTTTGCAAATTACGTGTGGGGGAATGTAGGGTAAAATTGGGGTGATGGGTCAAATTAGGGATCGCTGTTTTTCTGTGATAAAAGCTGTGATATATGGGCAATAAGCAAAGAACGTCGTGAGAAAGGAAACTAATTCTCAGAGGAGGATTTTAACGAAGCATGGAAATTTTGTAATGGACCTTATGTTCATTTAAAATCCAAAGATGGCCAGGTTCTGTGTATTGTATGCAGAGAATGGACTCTTAAAGCTTGTTTGTTTGCGATTTTCGCTCTCAAAACAAGTTTATTAACTAATTTTTTCACCGACAAAGATAAGGATATTGTAAATACGATAAATTCTACACGATTTTAAATGCTCACCCGATTTCACCTCATCCAGAGGACAAAACCGGAGATATTTTGATATTTTTGGAAAATTTCACTTTCCTTGGTAGCCAAATATTTTTTTAAACAAAAAATCTCACTTTCTGATTGTGTCAGCTCTATTTAATATTGGCGATGACGTGAAGAGATTTCTCTACCTTCTGATTTGTTGTTGGCAGAAAAAATATGTTAGGTATCATGACAAACTTTGCTTTCTAAAAAACCTTCCTAAGTTTAAAAATACAGTAAAATAATCCTCAGGAAGTATTTACGCATTTTCATGACTTTCATGGCCATATCCCCTCAAAACATATGTTTGCCAAAAGGAAAGAGGGGCAAATAATTGAAATTACAATAACAAGGTAATCTAACATATTTTGTAACAATAGAAAACAATATGCTACAATTTAAAAAGGAAGAATGATATCAGTAGATCTAATATACAATAAGAAAATAAATCATACGTACGTGTATTAATGAATTATTGCACTATATTCGATACATTTCTACCTGTATAATACGCACGTTTCAAATTGCCCAGCATAAAAGGTATTTTAGTTTAAACTATTATTTATGTTACAACAGAAAGAGAAAAAAGAACGAAGCGGCGTACATACGTAGTACTTACCTACGGGTTAATCATTCGCTGATTACGTGACTTCGTTGCGACAAGATTTGCGAACATGTTCCCGCATATCGTACATACATATAATATAAACCTGCAATACGTGTACAGATGTGCAATACACGAAAAAGTGTGGCAACAGGACACCCGTTTATTTTCGTTTCGGTATCATTTGCCCAGGATCATTTAGAGATTTCCAATTAGTATTTAACAACGTATTTGCTTAGTGCATTCGATGTGTCATAAAATGCAACTTATACGTAGACTTTCTGTTCGTAAGTATCAGGACACGTACCGAACGTGAAACAAACCTAAACAGTCATTACAAAATTATTAGATGGCGAGAAAAATTATTCGGTGTGGAATTTCGCGGTATAACGAGCACATACGTATATTTTTACCGATATATAATACTAACCGTGGCGGAGAAATGTATAATTTAAATCATATAATAATCTCTGTACGAACATAATTAGGACACCCCTGATACTTATGAATGGCGGCGTATGCACTCGATAAATTACTTCTTGTGTCTCTTTTATCGAAACCTGAACTTTCTCATTAATCATAAACGGAAATAAGGAGACAGTAAACGTTAGAATTTCAAATATGTGTTCCAAGCTCAAAATTAAATGTTTTGCAACGCACTCATATTTTCTGATCCTGTATTTCTAAGTTGCAAGACAGAGTAAACTGTGTTAATACTATTTTGAAATTTAATCAAATATGTAATTTAATATATAAAAAATATGATTTAATGTTATTAATATTATTTTAATTTGAAATATAAAATATACAAGAGTGGTTTGTAAAATGTAATAGAATAAAATTACGAAGAAATGCTAATTGAAAAATGTTGGAACGCAACGCGTAAGTATTTATTTCACTTCGAAGTTAAATAAAATGTAACCGAGAGTGTGGGTGTAGATTTTTCAAATACCCGAGACGTTAGTCATTGTTTTCCCTCTTTGTTCACCTACAATGCTAAGCATGACTGCATCTTTACATTCAAGGATGACTGGAATATAGAAGCTCGACATGCACGAGTGGTGATCGCTCGACCTGGAGGCTCAACTTGTTGACTACGTTTCAAGCCAGTTAAAGGCAATATTCAATGACGACGAAGGCTCAACACACGCGAAACTGGCAGCACGTGATATATTTGAAAATAACGGAACAATAACAATAGCAGCTTAACGAGCGAGCGTCGGAAAACAACAAGGATAGAGAAACTGTTTCGACTCGGAATTAACTGTACTACATTTTAGAAAGGTGTACTGAAAAATACTTCATATTTTTAGATGATTCTTTGCATTATTGTACGAAAAATGAAAGAATTTCGATTGAATGTAAAACATCTATGATGTTACGAATAGAAAATTATTACGAAAGTATTAATAAATTGAAGAAATACTTTGTTATTTGC
>NW_017100150.1:2613882-2644360 GCF_001263275.1 Habropoda laboriosa | reverse complement strand
TTTCCATTGGTACGAAAAAATTTTCCTGAAAAGCTACGTTTGCACATTTTTCTAAAATAAAAATATCTTTCTATATCGAGTAATAGTAAATTGGAAAGCGAAACAGAAACTGGTCAGAGTGTTTTATGGAAAGTTTCAAAGTGTACAAGTTTTAACTTCGCCGTTTTAATGAACATTAGGAAAATCTTACGAATACAGGAAGTTAGTGAACACCGTAGTCAGTTAAGCGTGTGCGAGGACGAACAAGGAGATGCACGTAATCTCTCAATTTCACGTGAAGGGAAGCGTTATAAGACCTATCTTACGACAGTCTTTTTTTTTTTCAACCAGCCAGCCAGCGCATTCTCGTCGCCAAGAATGGACAACGTTGAAACGAAACTCGTTAATCGACGTCCTGCGTCTTTTCGATCGCATGTTTCTATTTTACTTAGCACTTGATACTTGTCAATGTTACGAAACTTCATGGTTTCACCCGCATATCGGTTGGTGTGGATACAAAATTCATGTACTCGCTGCAAAATTAATGAATTCTTATGCAACTCAAAGTGTTTCGAAGAACATTACTTTCAACTCAAAGTGTTTCGAAGAACATTACTTTCAACTCAAGTAAACACAGTAAACTCTGTAATTGAATATAAAGTCTTTAAGATGTAAATGAATGTCTGTTAGTTAAAATTAAGATTGACAAAAACAGTAACATCGGTTTAATATTTTTAAGTTTCTTTTCGAGATCATCAGCGGTACCATTCGTTGTCCTCGGCAATTGATAAACTTTTACACACCTACTAGATCGCTCAGACCTGCACAACCCTTTATTCTACGGAGATACACTTCAAATTTCTCGAACTCTGACCCACTTCATTTGCGAAATTGCGAATCTACACGCCAAAGATTTAAATTTCTTCAACGATCCTATCCATTCCTTTGTTACACATATTTACAGAATCTTGTAAATTGCCTTTCAAACTACCTTGTCCCCAGATTATTTCTCGTTTGCATTTCTTCTAGCTTTGTATAATTTACTTATTTCTTGTAATTTAATGGGAAATTTTCCCGTATAATCCCAATATATCCCGTATAACTTCCAAAATGAATATTTTTATCGAAAATATTGTGACGAGGTTTAGAATATTTAATTACCGAATTTTCTTTACGTAACAGGGTGAAAACTGTCGATCTGTCTATTTAACGTTGAAAATTACACAATTGTTATATCATTCTATTAGCTCTCTGTTTTAGCGCAATAAATTACACGCTATCACTCCATCGCGTATAAATTCCAATAATCAGCAAGACACCAATGATACCATTTATGCGTATTTTAGATAATAACCCGATATAATGCATAAGTAACCGGCACATTAGCCCTGTCAGTTTCAAACGCGGATGTCAGCACCTGTTCCTTATAAATCAATTGTCGGTGTGTAATACAATTTTAAATTCAACGCGGTAAAATAGAACCGCATTCCGGCCAATAAAGCGTCCTGCGATTTATAAATGGTAAATAAGGGTAATTACTTATTAAACGTGAAATAAGGTCGACCTAGAGAACGGTTCAACATGATAATATTAGCCGTTCTGGAACACTGATAAATCATAGCAATAGAGATAAATATATGTGTACCTTAGGCACACATACAGGGTGATTTAAAAATCTCAACTTTTATACGAAAGAAACTTTTTTTTAGAGAAACAGGACTGACAGCAAGATATATTAAAATCAATCTCCGCAAGACAATCTCGTTGCCATTTGGATCAATTGCAAAGAAAAGAAAAGAAAGTATGGTAAAAATGTCAATATTTTTTTGAAGTACCGTATATATAGAAATATAAGCATTTGTAGTCGTACTGTATAAAAATTTAATTTTTACGATTCATACACGACTACCATATTTATTCTCCTAAGAATACTTTAATACCGTTGTCCTTTTGCCACAGTGTATAACGTTGACTTACGAGGGATAAGCTTGCTTCGAACCCTAACTGCTGCACAGTATGAATAATTCTGTGTGTATAAAAAATAATTTATTTGCTTGGTTTATGCACTTAACTTTATATTCTACTGTGGTTGCCTAACTGAGAGTAACTGAATTTTTTGTAATTTACTCTATTATACTAATTTCCTCCTAAACAAAAGATAAAGTAATACGCAGACTGCGGATTTTAATGCGAATTCATATTTTATCAGTTAAAAAAATAGAAACTAGATAGGCAACTGTTTTATTCGCTAAATAGTATACCTAACGAGTACTATATTTTTACTTATTACGTGCATTCTGTGTATTTTTGTGTCTCCAAATTTTCCATAAATGCATAAAAATCCGCAGTCCAGTAACAAGAATAACAGCTAAACGTTAATATTTCAAGGCAAATTAATTTCAAATGAAGAATGCACAAAGAATTATTTAAACAACTAAATTGCCGAATAAACGTCACGTACGAACACACAATTAACTCCTTATATGTCAGGAAATTGCTTTATTAAAATTATTCACCAATGCGAAAAATTCCCGCGAATAGAGACATTCTTTTCCTTCCAATGATAAGAGGCCGTAACTTCGAAATCGAAATGGTCGTAACAACCGATTTCGTTAGTACATATTTAAAAAAGCTCGAGATTTTACTTTGCGGTTGAATTTTTTCTATTCTCCGGTACACGGACATTCTGCAAATATTTTCATCGGCGAATTCCTTTGAACCCTTTCTTTGGTCAGTTTCCAGCTATTTCAGACAAAGGTATCGGAACGATTTGACCAAAAACGACACAAGTACGAGCGTCCCATATAATTCATGTATATTTCATCATGTACGCGAAGAACGCGCCGGTAAATCTGTACATTCCCCTTACCTTAGCGAGACAGAGTACGCTTGGCTAGTGCACGTGACTGTGCCCGGCGCAATGCGTCTCACGTCACGTGCATCGGATAGTGCACTGGCTGCCACGCTCTTGTGCACGTGAATTCTGCATAAAGGAGCAACGGTATCAACGATTTTATACCTGTACAGAAATCAGG
This sequence comes from Habropoda laboriosa, assembly GCF_001263275.1. Taxonomy (NCBI): domain Eukaryota; kingdom Metazoa; phylum Arthropoda; class Insecta; order Hymenoptera; family Apidae; genus Habropoda; species Habropoda laboriosa. Next base: position 2,641,346 of record NW_017100150.1, on the reverse strand, counting down.
TCTATCCGAGCTCGCGTCACTTGCCAATCAAGCTAATAACATTCGTTCCAATGTTTTGATTCGGGTAATACGGAACCTTTTTACAGTTGAGGGGTATTTTTTTTTAATTTATGAACCTTGATTATCAGTCACATTGAAATTGTTTGTTAATATTATCCGTAGGTACTATTCTCCTTCGTATAAGCAGTATTCTCAGTAGGTACACACTGTTATTCCATTTTTATGTTTATTTGGAGAGAAAGTATTATAATATTGGGTGTAGAAATGAATTTTTTCCGACTTTTAGGTACAGTCGAAATTTCAAGAATCGAAATAATTTCCATTATTGCCGATGACCTTTTGCCATTTTTCTGGCAGCTTGCAAATACCATCGCGATAGAAACTCGGCGGCTTTGAAACAGAAAAAATTCATTTCTAATAAGTACCTGATAAATTGTTATCAATGTATCTTAACATTTTACGTATGTACAATGCTGAAAATCATTTTGTTTTGAGTGGTAATTGTTTACCTATTAAAAATATTGTCGAATGCTGTTGGTGACAAATTAATTACCAAGATCTAATTGAGATAGATGGATGTAAAACTAGCCCAAAGACGATTTTGTTCTGTGATTGATGTTTATTGGTTGACCAGTTTGAGTGGACAATTACTTAGTTACATTCTTCCTGTTCCTGATGGTGGTTACACTGTACTGACGGATGACTTAAACTACTTGTTAGCTATCTGTCGTCGTGACATGGTGTTCTTAATTTTATATAAGTAGATTGTGCGAGCTAATTGATGTTAAATAATATGGTTTTGCTGATAAGATGAGCGATTAGGTCGCTAACAGACTTTTTTAATACTGGAATGCAACAGATACTATTTGTGAAAAGAATGTTACCATAATTTCTTGTAGAACTCCCGATAAAAACCAATGAAAATTAACGAAAATATAATTTTAGTTATAACACGCACTTATAATTTAAAAATAAATGTTGAATAAATAAAGAAACGAAGAAAATTGAATTAAAATTTCAAAAATTCTATCAGAGTTTATATAAATGCGTATTATCATGCATAATATCCTGAAACGCCAAAATACGATGCTTATTTATCCACCACAAATGAAACGCACTTCTTTCCCCTCAATGAGAAGAAACAACGAAAATTGCTAATTCTCGACATTTTCTTCCACGTCACACATAATGTCGCTTCAAGTGATGCAATCCAATCAAGAAAACCGAACTTCCGCAATACCAATGATTTCTTTTCCTCTACAGAATTAAGAATAAAGTTCTTCAGGGTAGTTTCACAACGAAAATGGAAAGAAAGGAGAAAGAGAGTTACCTTGCGGCAGTATAGTCGACGATAGTGGGCCAATCGCGATCTAATAATTGGTAAGAAAGAATGCGTCATACTTACCAAAGGGTAAAAAGCATATTAGTAAACTACTGGAACGAGCCTGTGTTTAGAGCCCTCACTTTAGATGCACGATAAATCACCACAAAAATATAACGTCTGTTTAACGATGTTGATTGCTCGAATCGCGGAGTCCTTTGGGGGCCCTTTCTCGTTCGGCACAATAAACCGTATTTATTCAGTTTCCTCGTCGATCTGTGAGTCACATCGAAACTAATAACGTTTGTTGTATCTTAGAAAGTTGACGTTTAAATCAACACACTCTCCGTGCAGTTGACATGATTGCCCGAGTCTGGCCACGCATTTGAAAAATCCCCTGGGCACGGGGTCGCGACCAAACTGTGAAAATAGAACTGTTGCGACAGTTGCTTCGATTGGCTTCGCGTATTGCTACAAAAAAAAAAAAAAAAACGACACGCATAATTAACCTTGTAATCTTTGCGAATTTGCAATCCTGCGCGCCGAACATATTTCACTCGCGGACCAAATACACGTGAATGACTTTCGCTCTAGATATCTAAATATAAAATAACTTCCACAAATATCCATTGAATCGGATTTAGAAAGTAGATAACGCGTAGGTACCGTGCGTTTCTTGTTCAATTTCCTGTGACAAAATTGCAAAAATTCCGAACGCTGAAGAATTGCAGCTTTTGAATATGAACAAGTAAAATTTAATTGGCGAGTACGAGTGTCGACGGCGATGTATAAATTAATGGTGTATATCGTTTTCTGAGACTTCACTTTGCTATCATAGGAGTACTTTTTATGTTGCAAACATGCATTTTAGATTGATCTGTAAAATGACCGCTAACACATGGATGTTGTGTATTATTAGAAAGTTGTGTATTTGTGCTGTTATTATAATTGAATGTTTTTAATAAAAATATAGGATTTTACGTTTGAAATATTGAAGAAGAAATATAAAACTTTTTGCATGATAAATTAAAGATGTAACAATGAAGATTACATTTAATATATGTATATTTAATGAAAATATCTTTTGCATTGAATCGATAAAATTATTTTTAATAAAAATCAGAGCGTAAAGTATTTGTGGTATATAAAATTGTATCTTTGAAATATTATAGAAGAAACAGCGAGACTTTTGACATAAGTGAAAAGTGTAGTAACGAAGATAATGTTCAATGAAAATATCGTGTTCATAGAATCGATGAAATTATTTCAATTATTTTGAAGAAAAAGAAGAAAAATTCATGCAGTGATAGAACATTACAAACGTGATATACGTAGAAATGAATAATTAACGATAACCTCAGTCTACCTTACTGTACTCATAACCTTGACGATATGTTGCTGCTGTAAGCGGGAGGTAGTAATAGCAAATTTGCATATCCAGAGCGCTGAAGGTTCGTGTACGGTAAATTCACTTCCGCGTATTAATTATGCACCTTGATTTCACTAGTAATTTACTGGATCGATACGCCGTTACATGCACTTTGACACATTAATTCAGTTCCTCGTATGTAACTAATTACAAATCAATCACTCGTTTACAAAACACGAGTTACTTGAAATGGTAAAAGAAATCTTACAGATATTTCACGAATGTAATTACTTTTCTGTGAAAGCAAATTTCAAATATCATAGTATGACCGTGCAATAAATTTTGGTACGACTTAATTGGCTGCTGTTGTATAGCAATACCTACTGTATAGGTACTCCTTAGAGAATTCTTTTTCGAAATAGTTAACGAGTTAACAATTTTTTACACTTTCGTGCGATTTGTATCTCGAATTAACTACTTGTAAATTGGAGTAATAATTGCATTTCGTTCAATGTTTTTGAAATTACGCGTTTCGAGCAAAAGTGAATAAAAATTTGACAAACTACCTTCGAACTAGTGGTGAAATAAAAAATGAGATCATTCTATATGAATTCTTTCATAGTCTCACTCATCTGTGTTTACAGTATCTTTGGTTTAAGAATTATTTTTTGAATTAATGTAAAAATTGTTAGAAATAACTTCTTTCTATTTTCAAATGTTCGAAATTAAGAACAGTTTTCTATCTGTAATTCCACAGTGAAACATAAGAGAGCTTAATATGACTTTGTAAGAGGTTCCTACTTTTCCATGAATCGCAATGGCGAAGTTATTCTATCATTACGATCAATTCCACAGAGACGACATTTATTCATAAAGCCTGATATTTTATGACAATGAACATTCCCAACGTTTAGAAATATAAACGCATAAAGAGAGGTCTGAAGTCGGTGTAGTCACGTGCACGTGCCTACTCAAGTCGTTGACATTCAACACAGTTTCATTAAAAAATGAAGCTGTTACTTTACCTTCGTACAGAAATACCTCTTATCAGATTGTCGTACCTATTCAATTTCTACAAATAATACAACAATATCACACTTGTTATTTTTTCTTTTAAGTACGTACACAACATACTTTCCCTAGTACTCGCCATTTTCCGGAAATATGAATATTCAAAGGAACACAACTTCAATTGCTTCAATTATTCAAAATTATAACACTTTCTGTTTTCATGGTACAAAAATTAAACCCACAACCCTACGTATTTCACAAAAATTGAATTCAATTATTAAATATTCTTCTCCATATTGACGAATTTTATATAAACAAAGGTTTCACTATTATCTCCCCACAAAATACTACAAAAAGCACTGCAAATCCTCTCTACATACATGTACATACCGGGTGTCCAATTTTAGTCTATTACTGCAAATAAATAAATATATTTGTCTTATAAGTTAAATGGATTTGAGTTTTCCACTCCCACAGTTTCTCCCCATAACTGCGAATATATCTCATTCCCCATAATAAAAACGTCCACTGTCCACCTGAATTATCCGCGATAATCAGGAAAATGTTGCTACAGCGAACGGACGTTAAGCCTGAAATGTATTTTTCTAGAGAAACGCGTCTCCGACCCTCGATGCGAAACGAGTTTGAAGGTGGCCTTGTAGCGGTGTATGTTGTACACGAGCCGTGAAGACGACGCCGTGGTTAATTGACAGGACAGCCGGTCGCGTGAATCGAGTTGAGTGGCTGACGCATGCACGTGACTCGGTCACACTTTTCCTTCGATGGTATTAACCCGTACGAGGAAAGGCGTACGAGCGTGACTCTCTTTCTTTCTTCGCGGTTCTCTTTCCGGTCTTGATCGCGCCTGTACACCGCGCACAGCACGTGCAAAAGCACGTGGAATCACGTGCCGCACGTGATCTAGACTTCGACGTGCTAATGGGGGCATTATTATTATCCTTCGTTGCCCCACATCATCGCTGCTAGTTTCTCCATCGACGCCCGTCACTCTGAGCTTTACCCACTTGGTCCACCACTTGGTGGTGCTCGTCGCCCTTGCTCCTGTATCGCAGTTTCCTTGAAAAAAATCTCTCTGCTCGCTACTTCTTGTCTATTCCCAGACATAGTATCGCGTGGCAACAACTGACAACAGAACGTGCCACACGGAAAGCGTGTAATTTCCTCGACTTACGTTGCCCACGCACACGCGAATCTTATCGGCTAGACTAGAGATAAGGTTTATCGATAAATTGAATAATCGAAGTAAGTGGGAGAAGCTGGAAGTTCGTTGGACGAACACTCGTGGGTTCACGGTTGTATTCAGAGTTAATATTTAGTCAAATTGCACGATTGAGAATCTCGTTTCGGACTGGAAAGTCGAGCATAATTAAATGGTAATTTAAAATAAGTTTCACAAGCTTCGAGAAAGTTACTGTTTCGTGTAAAGACGTTGTGTAATATAACCATCTGATGAAAACAACAACGCTGAAAACAATAAGATAGTGATATGAAGTTTAGTAAGAAGTGATACGGAACATCGCGATTTCACAAGTTCAAGAATTCGTTTCTCTTCGTTTTAACGCGTTTCTCAACGAGGTGAAAGGTGATATTTCAGAGATATACTGACGTGGAACGATAAAAAAAATATGGATTATCTGTAGTATGAGTGCATGATATGATTTGTTTGCGAAAGTGCAATCATTGTTTTATAGCCGTATGCGTAGACGTGGGTAATCTAAGAACATCATCGAACCCGTCAGTAAACCACTCTTGTCGCAGGGTAATAAACGAAACGTGCTCATGAGAACTTTTAACCTTCGTTTCATGGCACCTTGGCTAATTAAAATTGCGTTACGAAGATTTAAACGTATTAGATTGCATGGAAATCTGGCACGATCAACGACAAAAATAAAGAAGTTGCTTCAACACCAAATATTTTCTACGTATGGAGAGCTTTTCCGTTACAAAATGCAATATACCTATCTTTGTATTAAGCTGTGATAAAAATTTTCTACCGAAAAGTGAAAATTGACTGATCATTCCTCAGACTTGTATCAACGACCAAAAATAATAGCACGTTCTTGTAACAAATAAAACAAACCGCGACTAAAATAGCAGGCGAAAATATTCACGTTTAATGGAATTTCTTTACAAAAGAAGCGACACAGAGCAGAAGAACCGGTTCTGTCAGTATTTCGAGAATAGTTGAAAAATCAAAGCCCTGGCAAAAATGAGACGGTGGAAAAGGCGAAGAAGGGAATTGTACTAGAACAATTTTGAATGCTGTCACGTACTGAAGAGACGGGACACTGCGTGAGATTATCACGATTAGCATCTGTAGAAGGAAGTGTTCTACTTTCGTAAGAGCGAAAGAGAAACGAAGAATGGAAAAAGGGTAGGGTTGTAATTGTCTAGAATAAAGGTGAATGTAAGAGGAAAGAAATGAAAGGGAAGGAGAAGGAAGATTAACGCTCCTGGCAAGTTAATTACTACGATTAAGGGCAGTAAATTTTATAGAATTTGCTTTTCTACTCTACGTCCAGTAAATCAAGTTTACCGATGCGAAACAATGTATGGTAAGTTACATTGTTAGAAAATTTTAAGCACCTTACTCAACTTTTCTCTTAAAAACAGATTCCAGCTGAAATTTGTAGTGTAATTATACGAAAGAACGTTGAATGAATGTTACAGACAAAAGATGCGGATTTTATTCGATGCGTGATTGATTAATTAATATGTACCGGATATGTGTTTGTTCCAAAAGTAACGAAATCTGTGTATACAATATTTGAAATTTCATGGACAAAGCTTCAATGCCACGATACTTTTATAAACTTTGCTAATTTCGAACCAATTTAAATAAATTTCAACGTTAATATAATCATGCGTGTACAGTAACTATGAATTAAAGTTCTGCCTGCTGGAATATTAATACACTGTTTCTTCATTGTGCATTAAAGCAAAAGAAACATGTTTGATTTTAATTGAAAAAGTGTATTACAGTAATTTGCAAAAATCTGTTAAAATTTGAAAACAGCAGCATGTAGTAAGGAATTTTTCGAGGGTAATTTGAGAAATTTCACGGATGTAAAATTGTAACGGTGACCGTAGGTTAAAAAATTGGTAAAAAATACTGTATCTAATTGGGGTGAAATTAGTAAAATTTCGCCGTGAATGTGACTAAAATTAAATGTTAAATGTCAATTTTACTCTTCTTTCATCGAAATAAAATAACTTCATGAAATATCTTCATTATTTCAAGAAATGAGTGAAAACATTGCTTACAAAAATTATACGGTTGCAAGAAAGACGTACCATAGTGCCAATAGTATCTTCGGCATTTTTATTTTTTTAAATGGAACGTTCAATTTTTCATTGTCAAATTCGATAAAACAGCGAATTTCCAGTATAAAAGCGCTAAAGTACGTTTACCCCAAAACTCACCGTCGATGTCCACTTTGTCGTAACCAGTGATCGGCGATTAACATCAAACAGAAGTTTGAATCAATTTGTAACTGTTCTTGAACCCGTACACAAAATCTGACACGATTAGCAACATCCACGCCGCGTAACTTCTGGTGAAAGCTAATACATATAATACGGATGATATTTGTGACAAACGAGTATTCAACTGTTGATTCAAGACTGACGTTTAATCTGTCGCACACTAACGCGAGGGTCACGATTCGCCATCGCAAGGACATTAATTTCATTGTCTCCGCTGGTCGCAGAATTTTTCGTACAACGAGACTTCCGGTTTCTTTCAATTTTCGACACAACCTTTCGAGCATCCGGTGCGAAGAACACGTGCGGCTCGAATATATCTTTCAGCATGCAAAGCTTGTGCCCTGGCTGAATTTTTCTCACTTTCTCCATAAGTAACGAACATATTTACTCGTTCTTCGTGAATGAAAATTTGATGTCGATAACGTTACGATCACTGAACGAGGAACTTATTTATACTGAGAAACGTAGAAAGTTTAACAATGTCATTTCACGGTATTTACTAACCGCTGTTTGTTTATATCTGAAGTGTTGTGTATAGCTTCAAACATGTTTTCACAGTGAAAGTACATAATAGGATGGAAGTTAAATATCTAAGGAATGACGAGATTTAGGATAAAGGTACTTTTATACTAAAAATTTGTTATTCTATCGGATTTTATCATCGAAAATTGGGCGTCTATTTTAAAAAAATAAAATTCACGTCGAGGTCTCTTCTAAAAGTCTCCAAACAACTTTTTTACTCATTTCTTGAAATAATGGAGATATTTAAGGTAGAGTTGGTGTGACACATAAAATACTTTATCCTTTTAATAATTTGCACTTTTATCTAAAGTCTTTGAATCTTCCAATAACACAGTAACATTTTATCGTTCGTTCATTTTCTTCTTCAAAAAGAATTCCTTCTAAATACTATAACGCTTAATTATTTTAAGAAAGTCACTTCACTTTACAGAAGTACAAATTAAGAAAAATAGAAAGTTCAATACAATCTCGCTAATTTCAAATATAGTCTACCTTAAATAGATTTTTTAATTCACATTAACACAACAGATCCAAATGTTTACTTGTATTGCCAAGAAACTAACAGCTTAAAATTCTGTAATATCAGTATAAAATGAATGAACCTACCTGGCATAAGCCTTCCTTGCGGAGGATATCCCAACACATGCGCTCCAATTAAAGACACGACGATCAAAATTTTGGTAACTGTCATCTTTGTTATCACTCCTGTTTCAGGCTGTCTAATCACAAATGGTTGACGAGAGTATTCAATGTATCGAGACACAAGTGACACACGACCGATCCTTTCAATTCCGTTAACGAACTGTCCGATTTACTATCAAAGATCGTTAATTATCAATCTGAGACTGCCGTGACGGTAGTCGGCAGAGCTCCTACCGCTATCGTTCGGTACGATGATCTGGAGGGCCGCTAGGCACTTTCACTGGTTTTATACGTGCGCAGAAAAGTATTTCTTCTGGAAGGGGAAATTCTACACGGCACTTTGATATGTTATAGGAGTATGCTGTGTAACCAAAATCATCGTAACAATAATCCAAACATTCGCGAAACTTTTTCACAGCATACTAACCACTTGGACAACTGTAACAAGTAGGTGAATAAACGTGACATCGATAGCAAGGTGGAACTGATAGCTGAACTAAATCCTTGAAAATCGTTATTGTTTTTTTCGCCGAGTTTATTTAAGTAAAATGTTATCTGTGAATATTGCTAAATTGTATTTTTTAGAAATAGATGTAAAATATTTTCTGGAAATTAAATTTTAGCGACAAATTAAAAACTTGAACTCACTGTTTGGACTGATATTAAATTATATTTTATAGAAATAGATTTGTAAATTAAATGTTTGGATTGATAAATTACCTCGATTTCAGGGTTAATCGTAACGTAAAAAAAATAAGAATGTGAGATTATGAATACAATGAATTATCATATGTGTTAATGTAGATTTTTCTTAGGTAGCTCTATTAAAGTTGATAAATATTAAGTAAAACTGTCTAAGATAGCATATTTCGTGATATCAAACTGACTGACATGTTAGATTATTTCAGAACGTCAGTATTTTTAACAATAATTTCCAAATTCTTTTGAATCATAATTTTGAGGATTAAATAATAATTAGCCTTACTAGATGTTTTAATGTAGCAATATTTTTCATTTTTTACTATACTTCGAATTTAAGAATTATACATAAATTATATACTATGGCCACTGAGTCATTTATCAATCTAAAAATTATACTTTTTAAAGATTTTAAGACCACAATTACTATATTCATCATGTACACTAAACTATGTTAGTCATTTATTTCGAATCTTATCACGTCAAAGCTGCTATCAAAATAGATTAAATTACCTAATAATAAGTAATACCTTCAAATACCTTTAAAATTGAAAAACATTTATCGATTCGTACAAGTGCACCAATTTTACTTAAACGCAACTCAAATATTTCGCTATATTTTGCCCCTTAGCATGCACATAATCAAAGATTGGATTGTCCTAAAACTGATTCCAGCGATTTTCAAAAATATACGCTTCTAATCAGGCATATGTATCTATTCGTAGCGAACCGTTGATTCGTTGATAACACACTCTGGTGAAGTTAGCAGAAAAAAGTAACGGAAAGTATGCAAAACAAAATGCTTGACAGTTCAATGGAAGCGGTTTCGTTAGCTTAACAATTTATACCAATGTAACATACCGCTCTGTTCGTGCGGCTTATCATCGCTTACTCACAGTAGTATTAACATTCGTACTACTTCCACCGCAGTGATCGATTGTTAAGCTTGGTAGACATGAATTATTCCGTGTGTACTCTCGTGACATCGTTAACTCGATAGTTGAAGCTAATTGGGATGGAAAGTGAAATTATCTATTTGAACCGTTCGTTTCTGGTAATATTACCTGAACAAATATGTACGTATACATAATTGGTAATAAGAGAAATGAAAGAGAAATCTTTCGTTAGATTGAAAAGATATAACATAGAGATCAAATAATTTTTAATTTATTCGTCAATGTGTGTCGAAATTCTCTTCGACTGTAAATTATGCAATTTCTATCACGAAAGGGCGACAATACTAATTAAAATCAGAAACACGGTAAGCAAACGAAAATTTTAATAGCTTTTATGGGAGTCTGCCGCGAAAAAGCCAAGGCGACAAGTGTCTTCGTTTCTTTAATGCCTTACTATATCACACTTGTTTTGTTCTGTTATCATAATAACTATTATCTTCTGAAAAAAATCTAAGTAAAATTAAAATTATATTATTTTAGAGGTGCCCTTTAATGCAACTAAATTAAATTCAAAAAGTATCCGTAATAATTATTAAAAACAATTGTTTCTCTTCAATATTATACAATTCAATTTCACTAAATACCTTGGTCTACTTTCTACATCAAGAACACGTAAGAAACACAGAGACTTTTTAAACCATTCCTATAGTTCAGAAGAAGCATAATTAAAATACCAGGTTTGCCTCATGTTTGACTGATCTAACAATAAAATAAATTAAATAGATAATGCTTCGTTAAGTAAATTATACAATTGTTGCCTCAGCAGGTTTGCTTCTTTGCAGAAACACCGTCTCACGATATAATCGTGCAATCAACACGTATGGCCTTAATTTCACGACATTTTTCTTAACAAGGAGGAACTTATCATTAGCCAACTTATCCTAGGCAATCATTAAAACTCAGGGTGTCATTTTTTACAGTACAAGATCCTCCTCGATTTTTACTTTAGCTCACCGGTGTATATTCGACAATTACGCCGAGGAACAGTCTTGAAGTCGTTTGAATCATTGTCCGCTGCACCTTGTCGGTCGTTTACAAGATGGAACATTATTGCGCCTGAGATTATTATCCTTACTTGTTGAACATAATTCGTTCGTGTATTTCGAAAGACTCGGCGATCCTCCCGAGCGCTGTACGTTTTATATTGCCTAACGCACGAATACAAGTGCTCCAGTCTAACTCATAACGCGCAACATTCTCAGGTCACTTTCGTGATCGTGCATCAACGTCATGTATATTCCGTTGTTCTCAGACCAAGCAAGTCACAATTCCAAAAAAAAGATAAATTCCTTCCTCATTTTTAATGCCTTCGGTTTTGATTAAGTAGGCTCAGTTTGAAGCTTCAAGGTGGTGGTTTTGAACGATTAGAGTACTTACGTTGTCGTTCCAAATGCTGGACTTCTTTTCAACTCTGCTCGCAATGGGGGATGACGAGAGTATGTGTTTAAACTTGAAGTATCTCCCGAACGTTAGACTCCCTTATCTTCCTCTGCTCGCTATGCTGGTTGTCATAGGACTCTCCGTCCGATCACCGAAGTCAAGCTGCACGGGGCAGTGACGGTAGTTGGGATGGGTGACCACTCGATCTCTTCATCCCTGTGGAAATAGCACCATTGGTTTTTTCGGGCTGAAATTTCGTACAGACGTTGGTATTACTATTTCTAACTCCTAGAAATCGAAACCCGAGAGAAAAAACCGTTACGTTAGATAAAGGGGGTTGTTCAACTCCCATTCTAAAGGGATGATGTGTGCGGGTTCCTCGAGTTCACGAGAATCCCGAATTTCGGGTTGGGTCGAGTTCGGACGAGCTCTCGACAGTATATGATACGCATCGAGAACCCGAAAGCGTCTTAGGACAATAGTACGGGCCTTTCGAGATCTCGAAACTATCCGACTGTATACAAACGTATCGAAGATCTTAAAAGTATCGCACGTCGTACGGGTATGGGGATCCTGAAACGATCTGGCTATATATTATAAGTAAATTATATATGAATTCAAGGATGAACAGATCATGTATAGCATACTTTATTATTTAAATATTATTAATTAGAATAAATGTGACATGACATGACATGACGTGACATAAAAATTCATCTGAAATCAGTTGATGATAAATTGCGTTAGTGAAAATTTACAAAAAAGTTTTTATTCAATAAAAAAATAAAGATCACTACAATTTTTTTTAATGAAAACATTTTCTTATGTGCCAATCAATGCATATGAGAATTGTCTTCAAAAAAGTATTAGAGGACTTAGGTCGAAAATTAATAGCTTAGAAGTTATGAGTTTTGTCCCATATACGCAAAACACTGTGCGTCGCGAAGGTTCAATGAAAAACGTGTTAACGAGCTTGAACCTGTCTCAAGGCCGTTCGATGTCAACTTGGAATTGGTTCCTCCATTGCAGCGCGTTTAAAATATTTGTCTGCCCCTTAATCGCTGACAGCTGTAGCTTAATTTTTCATCAATATGGGAATAACTATTGATCAGAAGGCGACGGAGACTTAATACAGTATATATCTTGAATGAAAGATCGTAAGCAAAAATTTTAGATATCAATTCACAAATGACAAACGGCTCTGGGTGCAGCTACATCGATCGGTGTCGCTGCTTAATGCTTTAATTTACGACCTCACTGTATCGTTTCCGCCAATTATACTTTTTCATACGATCAATGATTTACGAGTAATTTCAAGTCGTCAAATTAGGTGAATCACCCTATGTATACGTATGTATGTATAAAAATACTTGAATTTAATAACTTTATTACTTTTGTCAGTGCATTATCGTAGTGAATATTCAAATGAAAATCAAAACAAATCACTAAGCTAACTTTAATACAACTTTAATTAACTGCATTTAAAGCATAAATTATTTCAGCGGTTATGTTTCCCTAGCCATGTTCTATTCGGTAGAATAATTTCAAACCATAACACATATTCATGTGTAAATTTACCTTAATATCGTAACACGAATCTTGAGTGAAGTAAATATCTTTAATAATTAGCTGTAGTAAAGGAAATTACGAAATCGTTGATCTTCGCTCTGCACCGCGGTTGCTCTAGAAATTTTCCTTTGAATTACGCTTTCGCTCAGACATATTATTTCGCAATTATTGCAGTGCCAAAGTACTTGACCATGATCTTAATTGATATGAAAAATTGCAACGCTATAACGAAAGCCAGCTCTCTCTCTCTCTCTCTTATCCTTTAAGTTCTTAATTATTTTACAAGTCGGTTCGCATTGTTCTCGATTTTTCTTTTCATAACTGTTTGCTATACAAAGATACTTTATTATTTCACAATTGAGTTTTTTTTTTCCTTTCTTAAATGTTTCCTATACACAGGAATTCAGCTTTAAACTAAAAATTTAGTAACATGAGCATATAAGGAATGACCCGCGTTTTTTAACTTATTTACGCTATTGACAACGTTTTGTTATAGTATTAGTCTTGTTTTACAAATTAGGATCATGATGACTGCCATATGAAAAAGTGAAACCTACAGTCTACTGTTTCAAGTGTAACTTGTTTCTCTGACAAAGCTAGGTTAAGGTTATATTAAAACTAGAAAATTGGTTCTAATCGTTTGGGTGATTTCCTTGTACGAATTTAAACTGAGACAGTAGAGGCACTATGGAATATTAATACCGCATTTGAGACCAGCTAGTGAACGGAGATCACAACGTTGGCTTAAGCATTTAGATCATTTTGTAAAAGACATTGAACAATGAGGCAACGAAGACATTTGTGGAATTTGTTACCAATATTACCAATATTTATATAACAACAGACTAAATTCACCTGTGATTCCTTGTTAGAAATGTGTCGAATCTGCTACAATTTCTTTTGATAAATAAAATTTAGTTTCGACTAGGTTATTAAGGTTTAAAGTTCCATCAACGATTCCGTCATTTCACATGCAACGACCTAATGTATGCAATTCTCGGTATATTAACGCACCTTGAATTTATCATTGTTAACAGCCTATTCCACCGCGGTTTCTCGGTACACACATGTATGTCAATGCTATTGTATCTAAATCTATCGTTAGGATGCGCAGTCCGAATGAACTTTCAATGAAGCAAGTAAGTATCCTCCTTATTAATCAAAGTGAACGTTATAAAAGTATTCATCGGCGCTTAATGACTCGACAGTAAGGACCCTGGCGCAATTTAAGCATGTTTCGAACGTTACCCGCGACGACCACCACGTGGCATTCTGTTCTCGTATTGCATTTACTCCGCTCTATATCTTCACTGACACTTCCACAGCCTCGAATTATAAATCGTAGAACAGCAGACGTTGCGCAATAAAATCTACAGCAAAGAAAATGGCTGATGTAATTAAGATGTGAATCTCATCCGGAACATCAGCACGTTGCCGGTTGCAATGCTTTATGACCTGATTTACATTAATCAAAGTATTTCGAGGAACCATTGTGCACCCTCCAACTGTACAATAACAGCTTAATTAGCAGCACGTGATTATGTTTCGCGTTTAACAACATCGGTAATATCTGAATAATTTCTGTGCAAGTCTGCGAGTACGTCAATATCACTTGTAGATACTTGAAATTCAACGTATTTTCAAACTGTCAATACAGGTGAGCTTTAAATCTATATAAATAACCTTGATTATCATCTCGTTGATTTCTATGAACATCGATCGTTTCCTGCATTTATCGTTAATAAAAACGATAAGAAACCTTTGTATATCAATATACTAAATATCTTGTACAAATGCGAACTAATTTTTAACCCTTTGCACTCGAAGATTATTTTGCTACAGGGAAGATTCCAAATCGGATCTTAAAATTTTTTAAAACTAACGTAGAAATAAACTGTGCAGTTTTATTTAAATATTCAATGTATTCTCTATGTCACTAAGGTGAACGAATTTATGGAGGGCCATAGATCTGCTCTTGATTAATTATTTACCAAGTGAGAATAATTTAATGTCGCTTCTCAGTCGCCACTCGATTGCAAAGGGTTAATCACTTAACTGGAAGCATTGTGTCTTTGTTAAAATTTTATCAGCTAATTTTTGATAAGTTTGCAGTTTCCTTCTAAAATAGAAAAGAAGAACGTGAAACATTCCACAGGACAAATTACATAAATACGCGAAAGTGTTCTCTATATTGCTTTCAAAACTTTCATCTGAACAGCAAAAAAAAAAAAAACAGTAACGCGACACGTTTTTTCACGTGTATCTTTTATGCACACGCGGTAAATAAAAGTTTTACACACTTGAAAGTATTCCATCCGTTTATGATAATCATCTAAATCGTTGCGATTATCATCCGGTTAAGTTCTTTCGAAAGTTCAGCGGTGTCGTAATATTTCTTTCCTAGAGAGAGAGAAAAAAACGGAAAAAGGTGCCGCAAAAATAACAGTAATTAACGATCCAAGGAAAGTGCTTTTCATTTTCTATGATTTTACCTCTCACAAAGCCTTGGTTTTTCTTTGCCGTTCGAGAACAACGACCACCGTTTACCTGAGTCATTATGCGACTTTCTTCGATCAAGGCATTTACTGTCACACTGTTTACGGTGTTATACTGACTATTTATAGTTATGAACGTATTACGCTGCTATCCGTATGAAAAGTTCACGGAAATTGAGTCGCGATTTTTTTTCCCCTCTCCTTTCTTAATGTTATTGCAGCGATTGTCCTGAGACTGACTAAATGCTTTCCGACGCTCGATTAAATTTGCACCATTACAGGATGATTTATGCGCGTCCTTTTACAACCAACAAGCGGTCAATGCCTTCTATCTTTTCATATCGACGACGTTTCTTTTTTTATTTTTCCCTCGTGCCACATAAGTGAATAGATAAATACACGTAGACATTATATACCAATAAAATCTTCATTGCGACGGGTTTAATGGTAAAATGATTTACATTCCTCGGCGTATGCTAATTTACGAATGGCACAGTACGCGTGAAAGCAGAAAAAATTGCGATTTTACTTGTAAATTGATTACTTTCCAATTATACGAAATATTTATTACACGCATAGTTTCGTGTTAAATACCGTTTTAACCTCAATCTTAGGACTGTTTAATGTGTAGTTTAATAGTCACTGTGAACGTCATTCTGATATAAATTAACCCTTTCATGATCAGTGGAACACATATGTCCCACTTGAGTGCTCGAACAAAAATTCATGTGAATTTAGTATTCATTACAGACGTGACGAGTGGTAGATGAATAAAAAATTCTTGAGAAAAATATATGGTCACTGAGATAGCATACAGGCTTCTTGTGAATGGCTTAAAGACGTCGAGTAAAAGAGCGAAGGTGTCTGAAACACGTCTGAACGATGTCCAGTGCTACAAATCAAACCGTCTTTGAAACGTCTCTCCTCTTAAAGATCCTCTTAAAGGCGCAATTTTTATACTTTAATTACTGTAATTGTGCTTTAATTTTATTTATTATTACTGTCATTTTTATAAGACGTTCGGACCAAAAATGGTCATCTCTGAGACGTTTATCTGAGAATATACCAGGTCCAAATTGAGACGTTTGCATGTTAAACAACTCTGAACACGATTTCTTTATTGTTATCGTTTATTGCTTATAGTAGTCTGAAGGTTGAATTCTGGTCAATGTTTTGTTCGTTTCTTTGTTTATTTTATTCGTTCATGACACGATGCATGTAATCTTCACTGGTTTTCCTTAAACATTATTGAGACACAACACAATTATCTTTTCATCAGTTACACTATGAAATGTAGCATCTGATTACTTTAATTGTTATCAAGAATTTCTTTCGTGACATTGAAAGTAACGAGTTTAAAGCGTTGTTTTACATCGCTCCATGACACGTCATCTAATTTCATGAGTTGATCATCGACGCGGAAGGATCCCACAACAATGTATTCTCAATGAAGTTATTATTCACGAGATCTTGTATTATACCAGAATGACGTGTCAGTATTTACTCTTTATTCATACAGGTTACTTTTTTAATCGGATACTTCCTGATGTTTCTTCAAGCAGAATTGACATCCCGTGGGTGGACATAATATAGTTGCAGGCAGAGGTGAGATCTACGATAATAGGTATAATTGATGAATTAAACACGGAGGTAAGTATGTTGTCTCGTGCTCGTCTGATTGCAATCGATCGGATTCAACAAGTACCGTTCTATCGATGAGACTGAGATAAAGCAACTAAATACATGACAATTGTTCATATTTCACTTAATATCGATTTCAAATATTGTGTAAAATCACGATTAAATAATAGAGAAAAATCTATCGATACTGAATCATGATACTATTAACTATATATAATATTGTTACCAAAAATGAAATATTTCATAAATTTTTCTCAAGCTCGTAACAGTTTTATGTGAACATTGCAATATCATAGATTTTAATGGCATTAATTTACATTTTACGGTATTAATTTTTACTAATTTTAAAAATTTTTATTTTACATTTGCATTATATGAAAACAATATTATAGCAGTACTATTAAAATTTGTGATATTGTAATATTCACAGAAAACGTACTGATCGAAGTAAAACTGTTACGAAATGGGGTTTATGGATAAAAAAGTTTTTGGAATCTTTAGTCACAAACACCGTGATGTGTGGCTGGTACCTGTAGCTGTAGGACGAGAGTACGTATATACATGGTCTCTTTTATTGCGGTGGCTATTATGAAGTTAGAAATGTGGATGGTACCTGACTATCATCAGAGGCCACAGAATTGTTAGTAAAAACTTCGTGGCTTCATGATTCGGTGTGTCTCGAAAAAGAAAGGTACAGGTAACCCCCATATAACATTCGCTCTAACACGGTTCGAGAATTGGGGACAACCCTCGTGCAACACGGCATCCTAGAACACGGTTTGAGAATTAGGGAAATACCCGAACAATATGGAACATAATAAGAGCTTTCAAAAGCCAAAGATATTTCATTTAAAATTAGTATTATTCAACCTTTTTTAAAGAAATGATAATTATTTTTTTCAAACTATCCCAACAGAATTTCAAAGCTATCCGGAATTCTGTTATCTCGCATTATTTTTCCAAACGCTACACATTGTGATACAAATACATATAGATCGTTTACCCCGATAACGCATGTTACACGTAACGTTAATAGCTAGTTTTACAGATCATAAGATACATTTTTTCCTCGTTCTTTCATATCAATGGAATCGTGTGGTAATGCGGTAACGTATGAGGTGAAAAAAAAGATTTGCAAGGTCTATGAACGGAGTTGCCGTGCAAATTGGCTTATGTGCGTTATTAGAAGTAACACCGGAGAGAGAAGGGCATACCTTTTCTCACTTTTCTTTTTCTTTTCTTCCCAAGATACAATCAAGGAATAAATAATACCGCCGATAACACAAGCAGATATTGCACATGTGTAAGCGGAATCACGTTCCACATGTTCTATTAATCGCCACACAGCGAAGAGATAAAGCTGAGATTGAACTGTCGCTCGGAACATTCTCCTCTTTTCATTCTTATGCCTTCTGATTGAGGTATAAATCATTGGCTGGTTAATTGGGCAATCTAACGTGGCTATTTTTACGCGATCTATTCCAGTACAATCAGACGAGACGGTCGTTATTAATTAACCGTGGTGAAAGTCGAAGGATTTCGTGGTTAGTGTGAATTGTTCGAGTGCATTTACTTTGGGAAAGGACAGGATGTGCGGCAGACCGCCGTGTTAAGTAATACAACCTACAACATCTCGAACGATTGTAAATTTTCAATCAGGATTCATTTAACGCGGTTATGTCAATTAATTACGCCGTATCGTTTTTCATCGAGGGTCTAGAAAAATCTTCGAATAAACAGCAATTGCCGGTCTGTTAATTAAGACAAGTTTGAAATTTCTGAAATAGTTCTTAATGAAATCAAATTCAAAGCATCAAAGAGAAATTACTCTGCTTAAGAAAGCAAACATAATGATACAGACTTTCTTTTGATATCACTTTCAAGGTTGTCACCATATCACGATCTTCAGATGAATTTGAAGAATTTGAAAAATTTCGAATTGAACACGAAGGCTCACTTTACTAATTTTTACTAACGTTATCTGAGATACTGATTCAGATATTTCTCGTCTTTTTTACATATGTATATCTCCAAGCGATATACAGTCAACCATATCGTTAATGTAGATCCATAAAAATCAATTCGAAGGTAATCTGTCTCAGAATCGTAAATCCTGTTTCCTATTTCCATGCATTCCAATTCATTTAAGACGAAATATCCATTTTTCAAGCATAACTTATTGTCGTCACATTTTCCATGTACTGTAAAATTCCGCATGCTACGATCTGAGCTGAATGCCACAGAAATTTGCCAAAAAGTCCAACCAGAAAAATTGTCAAAATTCGTGACAAATAATTTAATAAAACAATTTATGGTTACGAAATCCCGATATTGTGGTCAAAATAGTGATCACGTATCGATAATTCCTAGAAAGCTCCGGAACAAAGAAATGGTTTTCGTTCTTCCACTGAAAAACAACTTGTTATTCAACGTAACCTTTGAATCTTCTGCAATCGGCAGTTGTTCCATCGAAACGGGAATCTTACGTTTCAGTGTATCTATTAAGGTAACGCTGCATATAGTCACGATCGAACGCAATTATCCCTTTTGTAACGGCAACAATAAAATACTACGTGGCAATAGCTAGACGCCTCGGGTGTAGGCGGATAACAAGGCACGAGTTTCGACCGATTACCGATGAACGGCCACCGTTTTCTTACGTACACTTATTGTTAGATACAGATTACAGATTGAAAGAGTCATCGTTGCTCCACATACTAGGTAAAAAGGGAAACATTTTTTTTTTTTTTGAGATCTGCAGGTTGCTTTTACTTTTAACACTTCCATTTAACAATGGAACGGTGGAAGTATGTAATACTGTGCAGGATGTTCTCGCATTTACCAATTAGTATTTCCGTTGCAAGATGAAAGAGAGAGGGAGAATTTATTCTTTAGCGAGTAAATGAATATTTCATAGAAGAAATAAAGTCGTGAGCTTTTCCTGCTGCAGTGGCCGAGAGATTTTTAATTACGCCGCATGCGTCGAGCTGTGCCGATCTTGCAAGAGACAGGGAGAAAAAATTGTGTCTGAGAATAATAGGAATTAAAATATTAGAAATTTATTATCTGATTTTGCAACAGGTTGTAAAAATAGTGTTAGAGGAACGAGATTTGGGACTTTAAATGAATATTTCATAGTGCTAATAAAGTCGCAAACTTGTCTTGCTGCAGTGGCCAAGAGATTTTTAATTAAGTTGCATGCGAATAGGAATTAAAATATCGGAAATTCATCATCTGATTTTGCAACTTCGAGATTTGGGACTTTAGTGAATAATGAATGTTTCACAGTGCAAACAAAGTCGCAAACTTTTCTCGCTGCAGTGGCCAAGAGATTTTTAATTACGTTGCATGCGTCGAGCTGTGTCGATCTTGCAAGAGACAAAGTTCGCCAATTACAGAGTTGGCTATTTTTAATTAGAGCAGGACAATGGAACTGTACAAATTTTAATACACTTTGCATCCCCTGGAAGAAGAAACCGAACGGAATAAAAATACAGAAGAAACAGTGTTCAGCTCTTATCGTCTATAACACCTGTCCAAACACTTAGAATTTTTCCAAGATGTTCAAAGTAAAAATGTTCCCTGCATCTGCATTGTTTACTCTCTATGTAGGTCTATTTACCAGTCCCTCTGTACAAGACAATTTGCTGCTTAGATAAAATTGAGCAAGGAGGAAGATTCTCTGAAACAATGCAATCGATGTTCAATATCTTCGTCCCAGATCTTTCATAACAGCCAGCCGGTTCTTATAGTCACGAAAACGAGAGTAAAAGCGAGTTCGAACGAAGCAGAAAACGCCGAACTGTCGCAATGATAATTCTTTGCGGACCGCTTTCTATAACGAACGTATATAATAATGATCATTATTCTCTAAAGTAAAATGATTAACAATACAAGTTGCGATAACTGTGAAATAAACATCCCTCGTACAAGCTTCTTCAATTTTATAATGATTTCTAATCGCTTTTTCCATCGTCAAATCATTTTGGTCCATCGTACTTTTCTATATTTAATTTCCATTCTTTAAAACATTGCACATATTGATTTTTTAAAATAAAGCTCTTCAAACAGTATACTTTTTGCTGATATTTTTAACAGTGGACATTTACAAACTTTACTTGACAATTAATCGAATACTAATTTAATTAATTATATATACCTTTGATAATGAATGGAAAACAAACTGGACGCGGTACTTCATATTCTCCAGTAACGTAAGAAAGGTAAGAAAACTATTTAAAATTCTAA
This sequence comes from Habropoda laboriosa, assembly GCF_001263275.1. Taxonomy (NCBI): domain Eukaryota; kingdom Metazoa; phylum Arthropoda; class Insecta; order Hymenoptera; family Apidae; genus Habropoda; species Habropoda laboriosa. Next base: position 2,619,986 of record NW_017100150.1, on the reverse strand, counting down.
CATGCAAACCATATTAAATGTTAAAGCTTATACCATTATTATGTCTACCATTTTGTATACCATAGCTATTCAGTAAATTGCCCCATTCACAGCATCCTATGTATTATACAATGTGTAGTAATGTTAGTCATAAAACATGTTCGTGAAACTACAGTGCAATTCGGAGTACGGAAAACAGTAATAAAGTTCAGTTTCACCGGTACCCTTTCGTCACATTTTCTCATAATATTGCCTTTAGAATCGTTGGTTTAACAAAGTTGAGTAGGCAGCTCGAAAGTATTTAGTTAATTGTTAATCTCGTTAAACAGCGTGTTGTTAACTGTTTCCTCACGCGTATGTAATAAAGTACCCTTAAATTCGTGTTACTTACAACTTTACCACGGAAAGTATTACGTCATATGCATTACTGTCCGTATTTTAAACTATTTTCCTTTCTATTATAGCACAGCTTCTCCCCCTGATCAACTTATGTCACTGTGACGTTAAGTGTTCGTTATTGAAATATTTACACCTAAATAGAATGAAGCTTCCATTGACAATGCAAATACGTCAATACCTCTTACTGTGAGTAAAATTAAATTTCATATTAATTGCAGTGCCATATGTAGCAACATAACAATATTTTTACTCATTTCTTGCACTATGTTATATATGAAATACGTAGCGCTCATATTTAATAAAAAAAAAAGGTATCGATAGGCTGATCATAATTATATTTCTTTTTAAATACAGAAAATGATAATATAAAAATTCAACCATAAGGAGGAGGTTGTTTTCTCCATAATCTTTCTATGACATAATTTTTTCCTAAATGATACAATTGTACATCTCTCTTCGTACAAAAATCATAGGGCGACGATGAACATTAGTTTGTTATTAAATTTAATAAAGAATGAGTGACAGCTGAATCCTCCCCAAGGCTACTCAAAGATGTGACCTTCAGAATATATGTCAAGATCAGGGTTATCGAGGTTAGGTTCGCTATTACCGAGATTTACCCAGCTCACTCAACGAATCATGCAAGAAATCGCACATCGCTCATTTAGGTCACGCCACATAATCACACAGTGCTAATTTATTAATATCTAACTCGGTATTCTTTTCTCGATAAACCCTTGGATGACACGAATTGCATTTGGACTCGTTCCTATCGGAACCGTAAACAGTAAATCTAACACCAAAAACACCGTAAATTAATTTTATTTTATTTAAATTTAATACCGTGAAATTAACACCAAATAAATTCTCCAATTTATGACTAATGATAATTTATAACTCGAGCAATTTTTTAATGCACTTCATAAACTTTTCCGTCCCAATAAATGCACTTTTTCATTCTGGCTAATGCAGAAATATCATTCTCTGAGCTCAGTATTAGGAAGTAAACGTACAATAATTTTGTCGTTAAAAAATCTAGTTCGTTAGACGAAAGATTCTGTTTTAAACAATCTGCATGAAAAATAATCGAATTGTTGCTTTCTAATTTTTTACATATAGGTAAACCTAACCTACTTCTTTCCGTTCCATTTTTATCACACAAATTATACCTATTTCAATATTTCCTATAATCTTTGGCGAGACCCTATTATTCTACAAAATAACGGTAATTTATTATAAAAAGTGGATTTTCCTGGCTAGTTTTCACGTAATCGTAATGTGGTGTAAAATATATGAATATATTGCTTTCACTCGTCGTTGATTGCTTTCCACTACGGAAAGGAATCGTCCAACATACGCAGGTCATCGATGTCATGTACCTAACAAAGTGAAACTTTCTTTTTCTATGACGAATACGAATGCGCAGTACATCATTTAACTAATGAATATCATATAATCCACTTATAAATCTTCTAGCAACTGATAAACTGCAATTAAATAAGCACGTGTTAGCACAAAGCGGCTATTAAGTGTTAGAATTATATATTTAGGTATTTAGGTATTATATTAAGTATTAGGTACCTGTATATATATATTTCAGAGACTATATGTTAGGTTTTTGTATAGACGTTTATTCACATGGACAATTATATATCTTACATATCACTCTACTTCTATCGAGGCGACGCACTACTCTACAATACACGTTGTGGCACAATTCGCGTTGAACTAAAGCCATTTGCATGTCAAATTTTCACGATCGATAATTAATACCGTTTAATTTGTCAACACGATCGACTAACTGCCCCGATGTAGCCATTTTATATTATATTTTCTACTGTTTCGCTTTTCTTTTCGAGCACGTGGCAAGACGTACATAACCTCACACTTCGTATACATACAACTTATGTTCGTAAATATTTCGTACACGTCTAATTCATTTATTTAGCACATTTTGAACCGTACCTGGGCCCATAACCGTGTTAGGTTTTTGCGTAGACGTTTATTCAGACGGACAATTATACACTTTACATACCACTTTACTTACATCGAGCGACGCACTACACGTTCCTTCACCAATTCTTACCGGACGTACTACGCACGTCACGCACCCTACGCAGCGCGCAATTCAAAACGTTTTAATGTGTGGCAAATCCCTTCACTATATTGTTCGAAATGAATTTTATTAAAATTCATTTGACGTTATATTTCGAACAAAGATATTTAATTGAATATTTCTATTTAGAAAAGAAAATTATTATACAGCACTATTAATTCTGTAAAATTCAATTAAAATTAAAATTAAAATTAAGTTGCCAGTTATAAAACATTGAAAAATAAAAATTTCAAGGATTACGAATCTTTGTTAGTGAAAAAATAATTTACACATTATTTATATAATTATTATAACACTAACGGTGAGGATTATCTACTGTACAAACTATACTAGTGACAATAGACGCATAATCTATTTGCCAAATAGTTATTTTACATACATTATATAACGCAAATTTAATGTAAAGTTATTACAGTTATGCAATGTAGTGGCTCGTTTATGAGGACAGAAAAGACAAGTAAGTATACTTTCATGTTATGGTACTAGAACAAACATAAAAAGATGCTTTACTACGCACACGTAACGTATTACAAAAAGTGAAGTGATACGTTGTGCTGAGCAAAAACATGGACTTACTCTAACATTTATGTGAAAAAACATATATTTATCATAAAAGATTTATTTTTAGGTATTTTCATGAAATCAGGACTAACTGGTCTACAATGACAGATGCAATCTATCAGTTAGGCTATCGTACAGTACCTATTCAGATTGCACAATACCTCTTAATTTTTCGAAATGTTTGAATTTAGTTTAAATTATCTCTTTTCATCGCAACATTAAAATGAAATATCTGAAAAACTTTCCTTCGAAACTATAGGGGTTAATTAGCCTACCGAGTTAATGAAGACATATGAGTGTAAAAATGTGAGATTAGATTACAATTTTAAGTGTTTCCAAGTGACGAAACAGTAAGCAGTTGCAAATTAAAATTGAAGATTGTTGAAAAGTCACTTGTAAGTGAAATGTGTGTGTATATTTTAGTAATAAGGATATAACAATTATATTACTATTAAATATCACTATTAAAGCGTAAAATGTTAAATGACACTGGAAAAGCTTTAATTTTCTCGTTGTATAATTTTACGATAATTTTAGTTCCACGTCACGTATGATTCATTTACTTATTCATATGTAAATTGATACGTATGATCTCTTTTGTAAACGTCGAAACCTTCGTTACTTTCATATAATGAAAGATATATCGTAAGAATTAAGGATGGTACAGCAATCATGCACTCTTAAATATTTCTTCTGACTGGATTCACATAATAAAACTGATTGGAAGCCACCGAGTTTCTATCTCAATAATATTCGCAAATTTCCAGAGAAATGGCAAAAGGTCCTCAACAATAATAGAAATAATTTCGATGCTTGATCTGTTTTCATTATTTTCTCAAACTTTTTCCACTTTCGTTACTTTCATTATTTTATTAGAAGCCCATTTGTCTCCAAATAAATCAGCGAGCCACCGAGTTTCTGTCGCAATGGTATTCGCAAATCTCCAGAAAAATGGCAAAAGGTCCTCAACAATGATGCAAATAATTTCGATAATTCACCTGTTCTCATTTCTTAAATTTTCTTCATTTTCATTATTTTATTAAAAGCCGGAAAGAATTCATTTCTACACCTAATATTACATCAACAAATTATAAACCCTAATAATTTCAATCTTGGAAGAACAATTCTCTGCAAGAATAATTCTCGAAGCTTTAACTAAAAAATCGTGGAAAAATGAGATACTCCACTGACATTGTAGCATACCAATAGACCACATTCCAAGTAGCAATCTACCGCAATCCAGAGTATGATTTACCTGTTTAAGATTATATTCACGTGACTGCAAACGGGTAACATCCTGAACGAACCTTCATGGAAAATCAAGAGTCTATATCGAAGCAAGCGGTAAATCACGATTACGGATCCGATGCTGAATAGGTCAATGTACATCTTCCATCACCGTATATTCTCCGGCATCTGCACACGAGTGACTAGAGTGCATTAATAGCGCGCAGTGTCACTTTTACGAAGAGACAAACCGCATCCACGCTATGTATATTCTTTGTACAGTTCCTATACCAGTTGAAACATTCGTAACATTTTTCCTGTGCAAACTTTCCAAGAGTAAAACTACCATGAGGAGACTGTGCATGTTGTCGTGCATAGCAACGACCTAATTGCATTAGAACAGCGATCATTCGGATTTCTTAGTCACATCGGCGAGATAAATTTTACCGCGAGAGGCGACATTACGTCCGAGTTATCGAAAGTCGTAAATCGTCTGCGGCGGCGTTTCTTAAGAAATTTTTCCTGTTCCGTCGTTTATATGCGCATCGAAAATGCCAACATCCGATCTGCTAATTATCCTGTATGTATCCATTGTTCGATTAATTTATAGGCTTCTGAGAGAACTGTCGTTCGAAGGTAATGAAAATCTTCTGTTTTGAAACGGCCGCTTTCAGATTTAGTATGAAAATCGTTTACTTCTCGCCATTTTTTTATTACTGAGTTGCTTACTATTACTATTATTATTAGGAATTAAGTAGTATGCATACAAATATAAAGTGATAAAGTTGAATTAATGTATATTTCATTTTCGGAGAAGTTTTATTTATAAGAATAGTTTAATTATTAAATACTGTAGAACTAGTCAAAAGTAAAATGTTTAAGTAATTGATTTGAAATCTGTTTCAAATAAAAGTAAATGGTATTTGAAGTAATTAAAGTAATTGCATAGATGTAGATACTCAGATACGTTTTGTAATACCGAAATTTATGCAAGGATAATGTGCACATACGTGGAAAACTTTTTGGACACCTTCCAAGGTGAAAGCAAGTAGCTTTCACTTCTGGAATAATTATCAGATGTAGAGGATAATACTAGTTCATGGTGGCGCATCACTACCAGAAAGAAGAATCATTTGAAAATGAATAATGTGTTTCGAGGGTAGTTATTTACAAACTCTGTTAAATATCACAAATTATGTTGCGTATTTTTACTATAACTAAATCTTTTCCATTTTCTTCACTTTTACCATCAAATTCATTTTGCTTTAAAAGAGTGCATTAGTTTAAAAGCTCAACTCGAGGAACTGTTTTCTTTTTATTTTATTTAATTTTCAATTAAATCAACGTTCATCAAATTATACATTCGCTAGATATTTGCATGAGAAACTGAAACATGATGGAAATGCAAAGTATATCACGAATGTAAAATTTTTTAAATTTCGTAAAACGTGGAATAAGAAGGTACGTTTTTGGTTTGCAACTCGTTAAACGCGTAATTTGTAGTTGCTTAGTGAAAATATCTGTATAGCCAAGTCGTAAAATATAAACGTATTTTGTAAAAGCAATAACTCTTACCTCCGACAATGCTTTTGCGTAAGGCATGTAATTACACTTACGTTTTGTTTGTGTTATAGTATTCATTTATTACACTTGCACTATTACACCTTACTTTTTGGTTTTTCCGATAAAATTACTTATGCCTATATTTTTAACGCAAATATTTGCTACGTATCGCAATAAAAATGTGAGATCACCAGTCAATTTTTATCAATATTAAATTTACTAGATACTAATTCTTTATAGATTGAAGTTGCGGCGATCA
>NW_017100150.1:2611107-2613772 GCF_001263275.1 Habropoda laboriosa | reverse complement strand
GAAAATTGAAATTTTACATTTATAAGAAATTTTAAAAGAATTTTAATATTTAAAGATAAGAAATTAGAGAAATATCGAAATTTTGTATTTTAACGTACTTCTTAAGAACTTATCAAGGGAGTTCTCGATTAAAATATAATTAATCGTTAAATTTATTTAGCGTATTTATCGTCATAATAAATGCACATTTTCATACTTCTGTATTAATATCTCTATATCATAATTATTTCAATCAACTTACACTCGATATAACATTGCAATGGACCAGTTCTTCCTAAAAAGAGAAAAAAAATTAAGCCTTCGGGAAGCAGCTAATTCATTATTTATCTAAAAATGATTATCTGTGAAATGACTGAAATACGATAAAGAATCCCAGAACGAATCCCAGAAGAGTTTCCTCATTCTTCAGAAATTAAAGTTGCCGCGATAATGTTTCATCGCGGTGCTATTACATTATGCGGTAATAGATAGCTTTATTTTCCAGCTCTAATTGCACTCATATAATGGACGAAATTATTGCGGATAAACCATAAAGAGCATCAATAACGTGGAGTGGTTGCGTGTTGTGTAAACACACGGTTTGCTTTCTAGTTTCTCTCCTTTGATCGAACGCAGCGGCCGGCGGGGTTCGCCGTTTCTGGAAGAACACGAACGATTCTCGTTTCTACATACAATAGTTTTATTATAATGCAAACGAAGCAAAGATGATACGCGTGGAGGATGGTACCATCCGACTGGTGTCCTTGCATTCTTGACAATCGCCGTCCCAAATGCCATGACGCTCCCTCTTCTTTTCTTTTACCTTCGCGGTGGTGAACCTTAAACCCCGTAGAGTCACGTTTGACGGTATGCGATTCTGATCACGGGGAATCAACCGACGCCTCGGGTAACCTTTGTAAATTGCCTCGTGCCAGGTTAAACTGCATGATTGTAGTCACGTGCAGAATACCGTTCCTATAACCTTACCTGCTTCTTTATGCACTTCTGCAGAAGACGAAACATTCTTCCTATTGTCCCAGACGGTATTTTTATTCTTTTTTGGATAGGAACTTTTTCACCCTTCGATGAAACAAGACTAAGCAAATTGGTATTTAATAATTCGACGATTATGAAAGATAGAGAATGTATTTTAACAAAGAGTAATGGAACAATTAGCATTTAATTCAAATCAATTTCTCTCGTTAATAGATTCTTTCGACGTTAGTTTAAGTAGCATAGAAAACTTTTCGTATCTTTTACCTTGGTTGCTGTGTGAATCGGGCTGAAATTTCACACAGACGTTAGTTCCATCCTTACTAACGTCTAGAAATTGTAAAAGTCCAACAGCAAAAATCCTTACCGCCAAGTTGGGGTTCAAGCATGGTCGGGCGTCCTCGCTCATTCTCCGGCTTGTTCTTCGGTTGGTGGTTCCGATGGAAAGTAGAAACCCGGTCTGAAAGAGGTATAAGCGGTAAAGCTGAGGTACTCTGAGTCCTTCTAAGGACGACCCACACTAGTTGGTTGCTGTGTGAAACATATTAAGAAATATTGAAATTTTTAATATTTTAGAAGCTTGATATATTTTGGATAGAACGTTCAGTATGCAAGTCAAGTATTGAGAGTTTGTAGTAAGAGTAATCTTTTGTATTAAATATTAAGTTCGTGCCAAAAGCGAAAGATATTTTAATGAAAATCCAAGGAAATACTATAGCGACGACATAATGGTCTTACCAAAGAAGAAAGAAAAATAGAAAAAGTTGTGAAATGAGAATTTAAAGGTTCCTTGGAAATATTGATCTAAATTTAAAAATTCGACATGCTCCGTCTCAGTTAAGAGCAGAGGTAAGGGAATTAGAACCCAATATATTTCGAAGACTATAAATGAAAGAGAGAAGTAGAGTAAGAATATACAATAAATTAAACGTTTTGCATAGTGACAGAAGAATTATAGAACGGTGTAATTAAATAGTCGTAAAGAAGTAATCTCATTTTCTTCTAGACAGCAAGAGATTGTCGGAGGTTCAAATGTAAGAATACCAATTTATGGTGCTGCATAATTTATTAGTTGAAACACTTCGCTGGTTAATTAATTCAATTTTGCCTTTTCTGGTTTAACACGCTTTTGTGATTTTAATGGGGCAATATTCGTGAATGCTTCTGTCACGGACATATATTTCTTTCGTCGAATTGTTGTCGCAATATTGCAATTTCTATAGGTTTCGCGGTTAAACCAAAAAGAAGAAGAAGAAGAAGAAGAAGAAGAAACGAAATAATCTAGCTGATCGTAATTTACTTGCCGGATGATCGAAAGTCTAATTCGGCACGCAACAAAAGTCAGCGTGAAATGTTGTCTTTACTGTTACACAATGGAACGTGGTGCAGAATGGAAGTCAAAGTATTAAATCATGAAACGATCGATTTCTGTTTTATCCGTTAGTCGAGGGAGCGTCGGGTGAAAAGGTTTTCTCCTAAATGTCGGCATGATCGCGCAATCATTGTTCGATATTGTGCCAAATTCACACAAACGTCCCGTCTTCTCACTGTTTTCTATACCATTGGTATCTTGTTACTTCTAACATTTACTTTCTATATAAAATTGTCCTATGTACATATTCTGTATCGTAGAATAATTAGCAATAAAACTATAAAATTATAATATTTTATTATATTATATTATTTTAGAAAA
>NW_017100150.1:2608125-2611096 GCF_001263275.1 Habropoda laboriosa | reverse complement strand
GACTAGAGTTAGAATTTTCCTGCTAAGAGATATTTTTGTTCGTTGAAATTAATTCCCACTTCAAAAAGAACTATGTCTCAGATATACTATGTATAACAATTCAAACTTTAATATTTTCTTGCATAATCATTTGCATGTAATCGAAATATTGTCCCATATTTCTCCAAGCAGAAAAAGCAGAAGATATTTTATTAATTAGCTACGAATGAGAAACGCGTATCTCTGTAAGAGATCGCGTACGTAATGTTCAAATTAATTTGTTTTATCTTACGAACTGGTTGAAGTTAAAATGCACGTATCCCACGACGTCCATCGGTGAACGAATAGAATTATTTTCTATTGTCTTATGCTAACTTATTTTATCTTACGATCTACTTAAAGTTTAAACTTTCAACTGTGTATACATATAACTAAGTACCCGCAGTCCACTCTGTATTCGTGAGAATCAAAGTGACCACGGGTACGCGTAGTCCTTAGCTTGCTATCCATTTCCAAAATTATAATTTTCTTTGGAAAAGGATACCAATTACCAGGTCCCACCACGAGGAGGTGACTACGCAAGGGACCCGACAAAAACACATGCCCTACTGGCAACTCTCTATTTTCAGAGACACGCATTTCTCGTTCGTAGCAACAGTAATGGACACTTTGTTCAAAAATTCGTGTCTTTATTTTTCTTTAAAGGAAATTGATACTTTTCTCAAAAATTGTGTCTTGTATTTCGTTTTCAATTGCAAGTATTAAAAAATTATGAATTCGCGATCACTCGAAAGAACCAGCGAGCCTAATCGACGCATTTGCTCGCGGTATCGCGCGCTACTCGCGAACAAGTACGTCGATTAAAAGCTTGAAAGAAATTGAGCGATCGAGAATCGATATTCGCGAGGACATTATTGTTCTATGTTAGATATCGACGATCGTAATTATTGTTTACGCTACGAATGAGATCGCGTATCTCTGTAAGAGAGCGCGCACATTCGATACAAATTTTCTATCTTAGAATTATTTATTTTATTCGACAGATTAATTAAAATTAAAACGCACGCATCCCACGATGTCTAGCTTACAACTAATCTAACTTATTTTATCTTATGGACTATTTAAAGTTAAGATTCGCTTGGTTCACATTCACACACTTTACAGTCGCTTATGGCACTCTGTACAATTTTCTGTACATTTTCATGCACAAATTTACATTGAAATTAGTAGAGGAAGGGAAATATCTGAAAAGAAAATAATTGTTAATATATTAATGAAATAAATGGAATTTTTCCAAATTTATTATACCATTCGAAACTGCAGAATTCGTCAAAGCATATTATTTCTCAATGTCTAATCATTTTCGAGATATTAAAGTAAATATGTTTACTTCCAACTTTCGAGTACCATTTTCAACCGTTCGTTGTGAACGATTGTCGATATTAAGAAATAACTGACAAATTTTTTTCAAAATTCCTATACACCTATCAAACTTTCGTCAACATCTGATTCTGATATATGTTCAATGTGTTCGTCAATAGTTCAAGAAAAATAATATTCTAACTGAAGTAATATCAAATTCTGAAATTACTGAAAATGAATAACTTTGATTATTTGTAACAAATAAATAGTGTATACCTGAAATATTTCTTCACAAAATATTTAATTAATAAAAAAAGAAGATGTGACTCACCACTTACCACACAGCTGGACATTGTAACATAGATTTGGTTGCATCTGTTCATCCTCTCAGATCCATCAAGCCTTTGAAATCCCCTCAGTGAAACATTTGCATCCTTCAAGCATCGACTTTTGGTTCCACCACACAGTTTTGGGTCCTCTAAGCCTTGAATTTGGTTCCACCAGTGCTCCAATGTCAGTTTGAATGACCCAATGCCAGTTTGAATGATCCAATGCCAGTTTGAATGACCCAATGCCAGATTTGAATGATCCAAAGCCAAACTGAAAGACCCAAAGCCAGTTCGAATGACCCAATGTCAGATTGAATGACCCAAAGCCAGATTTGAATGACCCAAAGCCAGAGTTGAATGACCCAAAGACCCACCAGACTTAGGAAGCTGTGGAAGTGTCGCGCGAAATTGTGTACGGATCGCGATTTCTTTTCAGTGTAGTTTAATTCGTTGAATTTTATTTAGTGCCCGAAACCGCGAATTTTTATCATCCTTTGCTTTATTATGTGCTCCATTTTAGTTGGGACATTTAGCAAAAATTGAAGAAAAGAAAGCAAAACGCGAAAAAGGGATGAAGCTATTATTGAACGCGTCGCGACGTAATAAATTCTCGTATCGATCGAAAATATCGGGTAGGCATTCATTACGAAAATTGACTCTAAATTAATAATTGGTGGGCGTGTGCACCGAGTAGTGCAGTAAAGTTCGGTTGTCCGTCCATCCTTGGTAGTTCAGCTTCAAAACATGCACATGCACACACACATATATAACCAACCACCAAACCCTCAAAAAATTCACTCACAATTCGCAGATTAGGCAGCTGGGCTCTGCAACGTGGATTTTGGCTGCATTGCCTCCTTCCTTCCTTCCTTCCTCTCAGATCGTCGTCCTTCAGTCGATCATTCCAGTTCCAGTTGATTTTCCAAGACTCACAGACTCACAAAGTGTGAGTCACTGTGGAATGGACGACGCGAAAAGTACTTCGAAACGCGATTTTTTAGAGGGGGAGAAACCGCGAATTTATATCACTTTAAATTTGACTAAACTTTCATAGAACGCGAGTGAAAAATTTGAAAATACAAAATAAACGCGGTATGTAAATTGAGTAAAAAGAAAAAACGCGAATTGGGAGGAAGTTTGAGATAAACGCGGAAAAAGAATGAAATATAAATCGAACTAGGGACGAAGCTATTATAATAAGCAAAGCAATGACTCTAGTACTTGTAAGAATTGAAAAATATATATTCGAAAAATCGATTATTTATTGCGAAACACTAGTGAGACGGTTTAATTGGGGGCAG
>NW_017100150.1:2604831-2607735 GCF_001263275.1 Habropoda laboriosa | reverse complement strand
ACTGACTCTAGTATTTACTAAAATTCAAAAATTCTCGTATAAATTCCGAAAATAGATTATTAATTACGGTAAACTACTGAGACGGTTTAATTTAGGGTGGGCATAGTGCACGAGTATGGTGCACTCGTTTAAAATCAGCTCACAATATACAGTACAATAATAAAATAACTAACTACTTAATCATGCAATTCATGCAAATTCCTTGGATAGCTGTAAATTATTAGTACACAAAATCATCGAATAAATTCAGTATCAGAGAAAATATCAGAAAAATAAAAGAAATTCGATAAGCTGAAAGAAAAATTTCAAATTAATTTCAATAGCTGAAAGAGAAGTACGTATTATCGATTATTAAGCTGTAACAACAAAGTATTTAATTACTAGATATCTGAAACGCCAAAATTTTCATTGGTAAACATCTCAAATTCACTTCAACGCCCTATACGACAAGACTGAAGAACAACGATGACTAAAATTGGAATGTTTATTTCCCTAAACCTTCAAAACAATTTCGAAATATTTTATTCGCAACGGAATATTCAATGTCCGATTGGGAAAATAATATTATTTTATTTCTAAACCGAAATTCGAAGTCGAGTATTTACAGTCTGATATTAAGTGCCTAGCAAGTACCGGTAATTGTTAAAATTTGATTTATTTAAGAAAAAGAATTTCTAATAGGTATTAAGTGAAATTCTATTTGTTTCTAATGTAGAAGAAGGTAGAGTGTGTATACGGTTGACATAGGCTAGCTAGTAGCCCTCGACCACCATATTCACATCTCAGAACCTTTAAGACTAATTTGCCGCGAAGTGTCTAGGGCCCAGTATAAAGGGTAAATGAGCTCCCGCCACCTCGGCGGGTCCTTATATACCTTCGGTGCCCCCACCTCAAAGTCATTAGCAAATTTGGGCGGGAGTTTACCGTTTCGCGGGTAATCGACCACTTTTCGCGGGAAATCGGTTATTTTTCGCGGGAGATTGACTACTTTTCGCGGGAGATTGACTACTTTTCGCGGGAGATTGACTACTTTTCGCGGGAGATTGACTACTTTTCGCGGGAATCGATCATTTTTAGCGCGAAATCAACCACTTTTCGCGGGAATCGATTATTTTTCGCGGGAGATCGCCGATTCTTTCCGCGGGAAATTTCCACTATTCTATTATAATATTACAATACCGTACAATATATCAATTCTCACAATTTTTATTATAAATTCACATCTCCAACAATTTGTTACAATACTACATATTATTATTTATACATTTTTGCTACTTTCTTCAATAAATAACTACGTTTTAACGATCTTATTACTTTCTCATGGTGAGACTAAGTTCGTATGGACTAAAAATCAGGTTGACCTGTGGTCATATATTAAAAATAGCTATAGTAAAGTTAGAATTTTGTTAAATAATTCTTTTTATACGAATCAAAAAGATTCAAAGTTTGTTTGTTATAATACCATTGTAACAATTTCCATTCCGCGAGAGGAAGTGAGAGGGACGACTCTCTATTCTCGTCGACAATCAAATAATCGCGAAGCGATAGAAGCTTTTAGAAGAAACTAGTTAGAGATCCGCGGTAGACTCGCGATTTTACGCGGGAGACTCGCGGTTTTACGCGGGAGTCTCGCGGTTTCGCGCGGGAAAACAATTAACAACGCTCAAGTATAAATATCACGGCCGCGGACGCAGCCAAGCAGTCTTGCTGGACTCTGCTGAGAGAGAGGTCGCCCTTCAGAGTGGGAGAGTACGAAGCCTAGCTGTCGGACGCCCTTACAGCACAGGAGAGTACGGGGACTGACACCTGGGTCACTCTCTGGAGGAGAGAACGGCTGGACTATCCGCCGGTCGCCTCTGAGAGAGGAGAGTACAGGGAGGTTACCGGACGCCTGAGGAAGCTCGGAGAGGATTGCTTAGTACTTCTGGTGGTATGGAGAGAACGGCTGGACTATCCACCGGTCGCCTACCAGGAGAAGTGCGGGTGGACTCTCCGATCATACGCGTATCGCTTAAATATTGCGATAGGAGAGTACGGGAGCTATACCTGGGTCACTCTCTGGAGGAGAGAACGGCTGGACTATCCGCCGGACGCCTTCCAGAGAGGAGAGTACAGGTAATTGTTATAAATCGTTTTATCCGTTTGGTTAATATTGTAACGGAAGAGTACGGCTGCTTAAAGCCGGACGTCCGAAAGCAAAAGCAACAGCTCGAACACTGCATTAATTTGTTCGAAATTATTCTGTACCAACCATTTAACATGTATCGACAAAAGATAAATAAACCTTTTGTGTTTTTCCTAGATGTTATAGCAATCATAACTGCACGTTATGTTGTCCCACGTTATTTTAATTTACTTAAATCCACGTTGCGATTCAGTATATTTATAATTCTGCCTGAATTTTCGAAATTGAAAATAAACACAGGTAAACTTCCATTGCATTTAAACAATATCTAACTTACAAATACATTCTTTTAACTACAATCAATACATTCACTCCTCAATTACTCATGTAAACTTAATTCGGCGTGTGACATATAAATACCGCTTTACCAGCACTTTCAATTACGCATTTAGCGCAACAGTGGTCACCTGTCTCTGAGGAATAATTAGTAATTAGTGACAATGTTTGGATAAAATGGAAGCTGGAAATTATGGAATGAATTATCGTCTTCTTTGCCTAAATATAATTCTATTCAGATAACTTTGCAATGAAATTTTATACAGTAATAGTTTCACTTCCATTCTAATCTTAACTCTCAAATAATTATCATATTTTCTCGAGTACTGATGACTAAAATTTACGGTGTTCTGAAAAATTATTTTCAACATACAATGTAAACTTTAATTTCAAATATTTTTGCAATTAAATCTTACCGCACCTCTGAAGGACCAATAACGAAT
>NW_017100150.1:2595157-2604802 GCF_001263275.1 Habropoda laboriosa | reverse complement strand
TGCTAAATGACCTAGTAAAGATCAGTGTGAAATTTAAAATAGTACCAATAAGAAGAAATATTTTTACACGTTTCGCAAGTGCCTCGTTTTAGTTCACTTCACCAATTCCTCTTCGTATTCATCACTGCAGATTAGCGCGCACGATTTATTTTACGCTGTGCCACTTAAGCAATTACCAGTTAAGTTTCTTCAATTAAAGGTAATCATAATTACTACTCGCATGTCGGTGCCGGTATACTAATTAAGAATACAATATTTTAAAAAAGCACCCCGATGATTTACGGTGCTTCTTGAAATTTCAACATTCGTGAATACTCAACGGGGCACATCAGCGACTGTATTTATCCGCGAACGATTCTGTCTCTCTCTCTCGATAAATTACGACACTTATTTACACCTACTCAGATCGTTTCAGCAAACAAATTGTGAATACTCGAAATTGCTTTACGCATTTGTAATTGATTACCTTCGTAATTTAATTATGATCATCTGGTTGATGTGTTGCACGTGAAATGAATGTGTGCGTGTGTGTGTGCGGCTGCCCGGGAATGATCTGATCGAGTTTATATGTTTACAAACCCATTTGTTAGATTTATGAGAGTAGGCTGGATGAAACGACGCGGCCACCATCGGTATGACGAATCGCGTCGCTCTTGATTGACCGTCGTCCTCTCTTTCAAAGGCTGCAACAGCACTTGAGGACCAGGCCAGCTTTCTCGTACTTGCGAACCAGGAAGGGATCTCGTGTGTGAGATTGCATCGACATCTTGAAATATTTCCGTGCCTTTAACGCGTACACCAACACCGGCCGCTGTAATGCGAAAAAGAAGAAGTTTCACACGAACGTAGTACGCGAAGAATGTGTGTACGACCGACAGAAACTCTGAACGGGTTGGCAGTTTCTCTAACAAGGGCTTTCTACGGGGACGTGAAGAAGAATGGAAGAATTTAGAGAATTTCCTTCAATGGTTCTGGATTCTTCTTGATCTTGATTGTGCAGGCTTTGTACGAGAAAGTTGGTCAAAATTATTTTTCTAATTTTAGCGGAGCCAAATGCACTTATGCAATTATGTAAGGGTTTAAAATTAAATTTTAGAAGGAAAGTGGTCGTAAATTGGTAATAAATTGTAATACCCTTCTAAACTAATACGTTTCATTGTTCACAGGAAATATGTCATGTGTTTCATGCTTAGATCAAATTTTAAACAAAATTTTAGACACAAAAAGTATGTAGATCAAATCTAAAAAAAACATCTACTTAAAGGTGTATTAATAAATTGGAAACGTGCACAAGAAATATTGCTTAAAATAAAATTTTATCCCACATTACAAATTAATAACAATTTAACAGCGAAACATGGTGCCTTCAAATATAATAAATAATTTAGATTATACGACAGTTCTTAACCCAAACGCATAAAATAACACACGAAACGATCACTACACCTCAAATTAGAAGCAGTAAAAGAAACTATATTTTTCATTTCACGCGTATTTTTCATTTCTCTTTGCTCAATAAGAAAAGAACACGGTAAGCTAGTATTATCCTAAGTTTATTTGTACTCGCAGGATGAACGTACGGCTACGATTTCGCATGCATGGTTCATATTAAGCACAGGTAAAACCCTCCCAGCGATCTGACACAATAAGCACATAAAGATTATGTTAAAATTCTGGAGTATCGGAACATCGAATGACAATAACAACGATGATCATTCCTGTGTTAAATCCTTTGACGTAGCAAACTCGTTGCAAGCTATACAAAGATTCAATTTCACGCAGATTTTCATTAGCCGATCTAACATTTCTACATACATACATCTCACGTTTTACTCGGTGCATCGTGCCAACGTCAATTTACATTTCCATACTGAATTCAGGGTAATTGTTACTATAAAACAGGCTAAGAGTAGGCAATTGCGTATAATAATAGTTTTCGTTAAAACCTTCAGGTACGTTAACCTTTCAAAGAGTCACGTGACTTGAAATTCACGTGTATCCATTTATCTTTATTTTATCTGTTTATTGCTGTACTGTTACAATTTCACTGTACTATTACATTGCTACCAGAAAATTTCTTTGCAATAATTATCAACTCTTGCTTAGGTAAGGTAGATGAGAAATATTGTAAATAGGAAAGATGCAGCTAAAAGTCATCCTAAGCCGAAAGGCAAGGATTATAATAAAAAAAAAAAAAACTCTTACTTCTCCCATCAACGTGTAAAATTAATAATCTACCATAACTTATCTTCCCACGAACGAAGAAACATCGGCTTATACCGGTGATCATTTCACATTATTACCGCGTGTCATAATTATTAGTGGCACCGGTTCATTAATACAAGCTCATTAACATAAGTTCACTAACGTAACGTCCGCTTGTTGTAAACGTTACTTCTCAATTATCCAGCTCTAATCAAGAAATCGACCTTCGAGCAATTTATCCTCGCTCATACGCATAATACGAATCGCACTCTCATCGATCGATGATGAATCAGAGGAACACGGTTCCGGCAAGTCGTACGATTTTTTTCTTCTCTTAATCTAACTCCTTTTTCTCACGCTGCCTTCGTGTAAATCATCGCGTTAGATAACCGAGATTCGAGTTAGGAATAGAGACGGTCGCCGTAAAGTCCACAATTATCATAAAAACCGTGAGACGTAGCCTCGTATGCATAGTAATACAAGCGTTGACTAATCCGCACGATGTATAATATGTACCACTCCTGACCCTGCAGGCCGATCATCCGCAAAGTATAATCCTCACCGTGGAAACTGGCAGACAAAGAGCTGGCATTTGAATGCCAGCGATAGGCACGATTGGGTATATGCAGGCTTCGTGATCCTGCGAAATCGCAGCTTCCACGACTCTGCCTCTCCACGCTCCTCGATAGTTACGCCCGGATATCGATCTTTGAATGCTGCGCGATTCGTTAATGAAGCACCAGAGATCCTGTTTCGCTTTATCGCAAAGATACATCGATCTGGCAGGTTTTTCTTTAGGTTAGAACTTCAAAGCCCGCGCCGCGCAATTAGGGTACACACGAATCAAATATGTAATTTTTGTTCTTCTGGATATCGCATCCTCCGTTCACACGATGTTCTCAAGTAAATGCTCCATCTCAAACACTCTTCTTTCGCGTGTTCATCGATGTAGATCAAGCACCCTTCGTTCACGCAGCTATCGCTCCAAAGTAAACTCTCGCAGACATTATATCACTCCCACAACTGTAACCGTATGAATACCCATAGACTTCGCGTATTTTTCATCAGGTTGAAACTTTCTCCTGGACAATGATACAAATTTCAATACTTGTGCTTGCTAAATAGAATGAAACGAGGCTGAGCGACTAGGCGAGGAGCCGTTAAACATCCCAGCGTCATTCTCTTGGTGGTCATTACGCGCTTTTCATTCCTTAATTGCCCCCTCAAAAGGGGGAAGAAAGGCAATTTTTGGAGATGTGAAACCTTTTTTTTTTTCCTATGGATTATTAGAATCTAGAAAACCTAAGATCCTCCACCTAATGTTTTCTAATTTCTAATCACCAATAGGAAAAAATGGTTTCACTTCTCCGAACATTAAAAACTAACCGACAAGTCAGTAGGATTGTAACAAATACCAACAGCAAAACGAATACCTTCTTTTTCAATAAATCAACGTAAGTTGACAAGAGAGACTGTCCGTGAAATTACGTTCTGGTGAAATCCCACGTGAAATAGAATTGTTTAATAGTCAGCACGTGATGTCAACCTACATTACGTGTTACCTGTCCGTCTGCCAGAGTGTGTAAAATGATTTTCGAGAATAACATAGCTGAATAGCTTACTTTTCTAGCATCCTAATCACGCATGTATTTTATTAATATATGTAATTGAAACGATTCATAAGAATGCGCGAAATATAAATATGTATGGTGGCATAGTAACGTAAATCATAATAATTCACGAGCATTTCTATCATTAATACGTTCACTATGGATGATGCCGATCGGTGTCAAAGGCGTGGTTCCTAAGCTGTGGATCTTTCTACGTTGCAGCGATCACGCGAGTTGCAGGCGATTTGTTTCTTTATCTCGGCAGATCGAATGGTGTTACGAGTTTAGATGAAACTTGGATGTCTCGATAAGCGGTAACCAATGAGTCACGTTTTACCGATCTTTGAGTATCGATGCATATCCCATACTCACAGATAGGGATATCAAGTTACAGACTTGGATCAGTGGTGAACATGTTAATCGTCAAATTTTATAGTTAAAACCTAGATATCGACGATGTGGCGTAATATAGATGCCATGTGAGAGGAAAATGCAATTAACCCTTTCGTAACTGATTTATTTTGGTTTTTAATCCATTGTTTATCTATCGATCATCGCGTCTGTAGTGCATGCTAAATTTAGTTCGCATGTGTTATAGTTCACATAGAAACAGACTAAAATTTATAAACCAACGTCATTAACAATGGTAATATGTATATAATTGGCAATAAGTATAATTAAATGGAGTTTGAGTATGGTCACGTTTGGATTTATTCTCATCAGCAAAATTTCACCAATTGATTGATCATACTCTCTTTATATTGTAATGAAAAATATAAAAAAACAAATTTTTATTATGGATCATTCGTATCGCGTGTATACTCTAAAGGTGTCACCAATCAAGTATCCTTTAATGGTGTAGCAAACAAGGATCTTTTAAGCCTGCTGACTTTACCAACTTCAACGATTAGGTTGCATGTAATACCTAAAATCACCGCTGTATATCGTAGAGGGTGCAACAAATCCTGTGAATTTTTGCTACATTGATGAGTATTTAAGTCGTGTGACCTGAGATCTCACAAGATGAAAACAGACAAGGTACAGGGTAAATTTAACACCTTATGAGATTTTGTGTCCGCGGCACGAGGGCCGAGAGAGCCCTTACCATTTTCGTGTCGCTTCCAACGTTACCGACTTAGTAGAGAATAAGATTGCAACATTGGTAGTGGTTGGAATTAAAATCATCTCGTTTGTGCTTTGACGTATCATTTTCTTCCCTATCTACAATGTACGTGAAATTTAAAATGCCCGCGGTTTTATGTGAAATGGTGCACGAAGTCAATTATTACTTCGAAATGTTCCTTGTTAAATAATCAGAAATTTGACACGATTTTTAACAGTTTAACTTTTAATATTCTAATAATTATACTGAGTTTGAAACAAAACCAACGATACAGTGACAAAAAGTGTTTAATTTGACATGAAATGTTTCGTAAGCTGGGTATCCGAAAAGAGAACCGTTGACCGAATAGTTCCGAGCGTTGCCGAACGTTCCCGACCACCGTTCTTGAACGTAGCGAGTATCACGTGCAAAACGAACGTTTATGTTGAAAACAATTGTGCTTCTGTAAGTTAAACGTGAATAAAAGTGATATTGAGAAGTGTGTTGTTGATTTGTTCTGCAATTTGGTGTTTTATATCGATCGGATTGTCGAGTTTTTAACGTCAAAGATTGATATATTACAAAACGTTTGAACGTCTGAAATTCTGAACGTTTCTTCGAAATTTGCACTGTCAAACACTTTAAACAAGGTGTTTCGTGTGATAAATACAGACCTTTTAAAGACTAAAAGTAATTACTGCGCAATTTAGATAGTTGCTCTCGAGAGTACTCTCAAAGAGTTTCTTACTATAGCAGCAAAGATTGACGTATTACAAAACGTTTGAACGTCTGAAATACTGGACGTCTGAAATTCTGAACGTCTCTTCGAAATTTTCGCTGTCATATACTGTGAACAAGATGTTTCGTTTGACAATAGAAACCTTTTAAAGGATAAAAGTTGAAATAGTTACTCTCGAGAGTACTCTCAAATTGTGTCCAGTTCTCTGCTAGTACTCTCAATATCGTGTATATATGCATACTGATAAATTTGACTCTCGAGAGCAACTCGCGATAGTTTCACTCTCATATGGACACGTACCCTAACGTTGATCAAATTAGCAAATTAAAAAGTGGACATTACTTGTGTTGGAGATTATTGAGTTTCTGCGCAACTAAAATGCGTTGAAGTAGCTTTGATGTATCTGGATGATTAATTTATTCCGAAATCCTCTGGATTTTGAAGTTTGGCCGTCAAAAAAAACAGAAATATTATACCAGGAATGTGACAGATATTATGACGTATTCGTTTATTATCGAGGAAAGTGAAATAGGATTAAAGTATAATTAACGCCAGAATATTATATGAAATTTTGAAATTTTCGAATAAGTGGGTTGGTAGTGGGGTTACCCCCACTCTTATTATTCCGTCTCCTAGCAACGACACTTGTGGATTCGTCAGTTGCTTCTGGACGTAAGTGGGGGACGTACGCACTACGTAACTGATATAAAGGTATTATTATAAATTTATTTTATCAATCTCTAAGTGCTTCGAATCGTTTCCTTTAGCTTATACTTCTTTAATTATCCTTCAATTGAACGTTTGTTTATTCTGTTTTACGTTTCTGGCTGTGTTAAAGGTTCGAAAAGAAGGAACATTCATATGACGCCGTACTGACGCCATCACATCTTCTATTCGAAATCGACTGAAACGGCGGGAAATTGTTAGGAGCAATTATGTAAATAGACACATAATCTGTTAATTTATTTCTATCGGATCCGCTGCTGAACGGATGGGACGTGAATTGTTATATAAAATCGAAGAATATTTCGGTCGCTTTGTCGTGTGTAGCCTCGACGTGAAGAACGTTCGACCGCGAAACTTGTGTTTTGGAAGAATCGTAAACACAACGGCCGTAGAGGTCGATGCTCAATTAATCGTCGAGCACGGTTGGCCCGAGGCATAGCTTTCCATGTTAACTTCTCAGAATTGTTATTCGCATTGAATTTCCGAAACACGCACAAACTTGTCTAAACTTGTCTAAACTTGTCTAAACGTGCTCTACCCCCACCACTCGGTATATTGTGTTCGGTCGTAGAGGACGATGTTACGGGGGGAATTCATTCGGTTACCGAACTTCGAGTCGATAGGACGTGTTGTTCACATTCGCATATTCTATCATTTCTGGTACTTATCCTAACGATTACTACACTCTCTTACTACTTTTGCCTAATGAATTAATACACTTTTCTTCGATACCTTATCTAATTATCACAACGGTAGAGAGCAACTATTTTATTTTATTTTTTTTTGCATTCAGTTAGCCTTGAATCATATCATAAACTTCCACAATAGAATTCGAATTAAAGTAATCATTTAATTACGACGCAATTTCGTTTCTTTACAATACACATGTTATAAATTAATATTTTTCTTCTGTTAAGATATTTGGTTGACGAAGAGAGAAGAGACTAGTCTGAGGGCAACGTTTATGGGTTTGACGAATAATGGGTAATATTTAATTTATTATTACAAAGCCGATCGTATGTATATATATCTTTTTTTTTATATCATTGATTTTATGTGGGTATGTAACAATGTATGGTAATACATGGTACACATTTATTGCATAATTAAAGGAGGGTATAACTAAGTATACTTATATAAACGTTACAATTAATTGAGCAATATACTAAGATGCAAGAAGAACAGATTAAGCTTCTTTCTTTCGGACGTAATTTATTTTTATATAATTGAGAAAAGAATTCGTGGCTTGATCATTTCAAACTTTGCTTTGTAATATGGGATTTTTAATTATATAAAGTCGTTTGATTTTATTGAAATAATTTGCACCTTTTGCTGCATTTCGGTCGCGATATTTTCTAACTTGTAGAGTCATTAATATTACTTTTCCAGTCTTTTTACTATCCCTATATCGAGTTCAATCACCGACACATACAATTTTCGTCGCAAGTTTAAATATTTTTTAAAATCATTTACGTAGAATCGTAATACTTATGGTTCGGTTTAGTCATGGAATTTTACTTCGTACAAACATTTTCGAATATTTATAAACCGCGACATATTACGCGAAACCGATTCGATTAACATAGTAACAATTGCTAACTCTAATAACAAACATTTTTATTTTTTTTTACTTTCCATAAATTAATCTTGTTTTTCAGAGCAACACAGCTCTTAAAGTAGACATATGTACTAAATTCACAATAAATTACGCGAAGGTAGAGTCAGTGATTTTGTTCGTCGGACATAATATACACGGTCGCGTTATTACCTTTTTTTTATTTTTTTATTCTTGCTGAAATTCGTTGCCGGTATTAGAGTCAGTGCATCACTTGAAGAAATTATTGGGCAGAGCTCTCAGAGCTGAAAACGTAAGTATCTATCAAAATAAAAGTTTAATAGTTTGAATCTTCTTTATTTAAAGAGTTGTTAATTCTTAAAGTCTTCAAGTGTCTGTATGAATCTCTATTAGAGTCAAAATTACGAGAATCTCAAAGTTCACTGTTCTAAATAATGCTGAAAATTTTGAAATAATCATCTCGTTTTCAAGAACAAATAATGATATTCCGTTCTTCTACAAAGTGTTGCAGCCTGAATCTACTGTGGTCCCTGTGGTGTCCTTCTGATGACTTCCACGACTTCTGGTGTGCAGTGGCGTCCTAGATGACTTCCTCTTCGCAGTGGCGACCTAGATGACTTCCTCTGGGGGTAGCAGTTTGCTGTGGCAGCCTAGACGACAGCTTTAACTCAACGAACTGTGAGTCGCATGTGTTGAAGTTCCTCTGGTCACTCAATCATGTCGTAGGACGATTGGTCCGAATCGACACGGGTGACTAGTTGTAATTACGTAGTATCTTTTGACGAGCACAGTGACCGCGGGTGTGAGTATAATAACTCACTCTCGTGAGTAGTAACATTTTGTGTGATTTATTTCTTAGATCAGGTTAGGTTTTCTTGCACCGCGTCGTTTTTTTCTATTCTGGTTAATGTTGATAATACGATATTAATTATAGTGGAACTAGTAAATTTAATTAGAAATATATCGACTTGGATACTGGTCAAATAAGAATATTTTCAATTTAGATATTTGTGGAATATCCACGTGAATAATTGTTCCACGAGAAATCGTAGAATTTTCGTATCAAATTTAGTAAGGAAGTCGAATGCCCTTCGACTTCGCCTGCTTGAAAGCAGTTATCACGCAGTGATAACAATTGTTTATAGATTGTTGTTAACATTACCAGAATAGATACTTGTTCTATTTATTTTATGAATTAAATACACATTGCAAGAGTTGAATGCATAATATTAACAATAATATTAAACGATTCATTTAAACCAAATAATATTCATTTGGTTAGATTCTATTCGGTACAATTTTCAATCTAATTCGGGATATGAGAGTACAATTTAAAAGTAGAGTCGTTCACGAAAGAAAGAAATACTATATTAAATTGAAAAGTTAGTGCAAGAAGACACTTCGCGAATGTAACGGACCAGATTTCGAAGTCAAAGTATAACAGCCTTGAACTCTAATTTTCGCAAAATTTACTTTGACGACGGGATCGTCCCAGGATGATTTAATAACAAGGTGTTTAATTTTCAGAGCCTATCATCAAGAAGAAATAAAAATTTTACCTTCCCTGTGTGATACCTTTTATTACCATTAGTATTAATTATTAGACCGTTATACAAAGTACATGAAAAATCAGATAATAACATATTTTTAGTCGAGGATTTTCAGGTTTAACCCTCCGTATTCATTG
>NW_017100150.1:2589637-2593687 GCF_001263275.1 Habropoda laboriosa | reverse complement strand
GGGCAGTTGCCCTGACTACGACTGCCATGGATCCCTCGTTATTAGTGTTGCGTATTATAAATTACAGAGTGCATAGATGATTAGTGTTGCGTATCCCCTAAAGCGCCCTAACGTGGCTGCTCTCGCGTTTAACGGTAACTTTTTTTATCATTTTTTTTTCGTAAATTCAGATTGCAAGTAAAATGAAGCACTCACCGCGATTGATTCTGAGACTCTTTTTATTTCGTACATTTAATAGATTAGTGTTGCGTAAAAGAATGAATTATTCCACTCACGGTTTTTGCTCGGGTTTAGAACGAGTGGATTAGGAAACCGAGTGTTTGTCATGAAATACTGTTGAAAATTGTATTCATTGAATTGCTGTAACAGATATTTATTAATGTTTACGATATTAAGTAATGTTGATGGTGATTTATTTTTAAAGACTTTGAGACGTTGAGAATCTCGAATTGAATCGGAATATATCAGAGGAAGAATTAATAACGAATGAAAGTACAAGTAGAAGCTCGGTGAATTCTTAAAAACAACAAAAAAAAATAAGAATTAATTGTTATTAGAGTTAGTTTACTTTACTCGATACGTAACGATTGATGCAACGGTAGAGTATAGTGAATTTTTATAAATTTTCGAAACAGTTTTGCACGAATTAAAGTACACTCGCGATTATACTTTTCATATTCCGTGTGCAACGTGTGAAAAGCTTGCAAAGAAATATTGTTACGTGGAAAGTCGTTGGACTCCGCATATTCATAGTAAAATGTTTGAATCGCCGGTACGACATCGCATACTCGTTGCCAATTCAAAAAAGGATGATATAGATAAAATTGCGGTAAATTGTGCGATTATTTCGGTTTTAAATTCCTAATGAAGAGTAAATTGGAACATCTCTCCACGTTTTCTTCCGTGAAAATTTGAACTTTTAAACGTGCATAATTTTAGTCTCTTTTTCTTTCATCTTGGTATTCGGTATAGAAATTTTCCAGTTTATATTTTATAATTACCGGTTATTCCTGTTCAATTAACAAAGATTCTTCCTTTGCGAAATTCTCTAATTTCAAAATAAAAAATAATTTGTTATTAATGTGTACCAAGTAATTGCTGACAATGTAAAGTACCTTTCAATTTTTTTAATATCACTTCTATTTCATATATATACGATGTGTGCACAATACCTTTTTTTTTTCTCGACTGTCAAACTTTCATTTTTAATTATTATTATCGAGGCTTTCGGATGTAAACTGTGCCCTTATGGAAACAGTGCTCCATTCCCCAATAATAATAATTATTAATATTTTATACGTATATGTGCACAATATCTTTTTTTTTCAGCTGTCAAACTTTCATTATTGCTTTTATTAATCCAACAAAAAACAAGTTTGTTACAGATCCGCTTTACCAAAAGCTGAGGAAATTAGTGGAAGAAAAGAAGTAAACGATGCCCATATTGTAACTTGTAAAATCTAATTACTAAATTCGTTTGAATTTGAGTTTGTTGCAGGTGACAGAGGAGCATACGAGCAATTCATCTCACCATACTGATATTTCCTTTCTTCCGTCTTTATATCCATTTAGATTTTCAGAACAGGCAGGGTTGAATATAGATTTCTAATCAGGCAGGTTGTTCTTCAAATAAACGTGGCATTTTAACTAGCCACGGTATGTTTGACGTTAAATTGGATTCTCACCTTCTTAGGAAGGTGATTTGTAATTTAAGTTAAATCTTTAGTCAGGTAGGCAGTTTTCGACGTTAAATTGTATTCCTAGTCAGGTAGGCAATTTTTAATTTAAGTTAAATCTTTAGACAGGTAGGCGCTTTTTAATATTAAGTTAGATTCTTAGCCAGGTAGGCAATTATTAATTTAAGTTAAATCTTTAGACAGGTAGGCGACTTTTAATTTAAGTTAAATCTCTTTAGATAGGTAGGCGACTTTTAAGTTAAGTAAGATTATTAGTCCAGCAGGATATTAATTAAGGTTTGTAACGTTTAAGTAGATAAGTTTTTAATGAAAATTCAATGTTAGTGTTACAGCGCAACTATTTGTTCTCCTCCAAGATAGCCAAAGCAGTCAGTTTCTTCTCTGACAAGTGCTTTTATGTGACGTTTTATTTCTATTTTCTTCTTTTGTGTTTCAAAATATTCCATTCGTCAGATGACTGCTTCACATATTCTTGTGCAGTGATAAAAAGGAAGACAGAGTAACGATACATCCATAAGTTAATGTCTCGTATAGAATTAACACTTTCGTTAGTCCTAGTTGAAGTCTGGTTTAACCCTTTCACTGCTATTTCTTTGCGTACTTCCACCTTAATTTTCGAAACGGTAAATTTTTTAATTTTCCAACAAATTTTAAAACGTCGAAACAGAAGATTTTGTTACGTATCAAAGTCTGTCGCAGTGAAAGGGTTAAGTTAAGTCCTAGTTTAAGGCAAATGTGAATGAAGTCGTACTATGAGGTAG
Source organism: Habropoda laboriosa (assembly GCF_001263275.1). Classification (NCBI taxonomy): domain Eukaryota; kingdom Metazoa; phylum Arthropoda; class Insecta; order Hymenoptera; family Apidae; genus Habropoda; species Habropoda laboriosa. The sequence continues at coordinate 2,591,229 of NW_017100150.1, read as the reverse complement.
GCGTAACATAAGTTTAAGCCAAACTTAAAGTACTTTAAGTTGAAATTGATAGGATACTCTTATTTAACATTTTGTTTCTTTCTTTCTCGTCGACTTTGAAATTCTTTCAGTCTTCTGCTACTGTCCGTTTGCATAGCGATCGAGAAATTGAACGTGTTGCAAATGTACAATTAGCAGAAGGTGTTGCGTTGCATTGATTAATAGAAAAGTAATAGTAGGCGCGTAAAAGGAGGGTGGATGGGACCGTGTGGTTAGGGTGGGCCTCTATTCGCAGCAACCTCCACGTGGTGAGGCCTGGGCAATCGATATTATTTCATGTATAATTACAATTATATAGCAAATATGTAATTACAATTACATAGGAAATAATTCGAGCAAATTGGCTGCGATAATAGAAGATTGCAGTTTAGTCTAACCCTTTGCGCTCTACTGGTGCTGTTCATAACATACGCCATAACTCCATTCAAGTTTTATTTATATCAAAATGAAGAAAATTAGCGAACGAGATGTTTTAATAAATTTCACTGCAAAAATGTGTCGAAATTGCTGGTCGATCGAATGAAAAAGTGCTCAGAGTGCGAAGGGGTAGTACGTATCGACTCCTAATATCAGATTTGCACAGTAATTAACCTGTGCCGGGACGATATTTTTAAAGTCAGAAGAAAAATGGTCTAATTTTTTATGTAGTTACATTTATATTCGTGGTAAATCGATAGTAACTGATCTGTTTTCCTTGTTGGGAGATTGCGTTTTTCGTATTTTCTCTATCACAAATATTGGAATTTTCGGAGAAACTAAAGTTATACATATGTGTCAGTGTTCCTGAAAAAGTTGAAGGTGAATTATAATAAATGTTGTAGTGATTCGACAGGTCGTCAATAGTTCTACCCACGAAATCCACTATATGTATGTATCTTTGTATGCAGATTTAATAAAAGAGGATTTTTCGCATCTGTTGATTTTACCATCTTTGCCGTTTAGATTGTATATAATTCCTAAACTCACCACTTTATATCGTAGAGGGCATAATGAAAATTCTGACTTTTTACACGGTCGGTATTTCAGAACGTTGGACACAAAAATGCATCAGGTGTCAGGTCTATACTGTACGTCGTCTGTGACGAAAGGTCTATGCTTGATACAGTGATCATCAATCGGAAAATTCAATTCCTTCCACACATTATCAATACTCGTCAATACTGAATCGCAATAGTATTGTGATATTTGTCATACTGCATTTCCATTGTTAATATATTTTTTTAATATTCAGGTAGTGCTGGTAAAAGGTTTAAAAATTCTGAAAAATAGTTGAAAATTTTCTTAATTTTTCTAAAATTAAAGAATTAAAAGATGTATATAGAATTTTGATATATCACCGTGTTATGCGTCTAATGCTTTATCTACTTTTCTACGATTCTCTATCGATATAGAATGGCAATTGAATGGTACACAGAATCCTATATGTAGCCATCTATTGGTAGGAACTTGTAACATCTAATAAAGCAGTGTTCGAGCTGTGTAGGTCAGAGAAGAAGAATGACTATTTCTGAATAAATTATACTGTTTTATTATGAAATATCATGTAAAATGTA
>NW_017100150.1:2577784-2589504 GCF_001263275.1 Habropoda laboriosa | reverse complement strand
AAATACATCACTTATTGCTTACGATATAAATACTTAGTCGATAATACTGAACAACAGAAAATTAATTTCATTAGAATAATTGTCTTTCACCAATATCTATTTTGTAGTATCAATCACTCGTTAGGAAATACGGTAATCCCCTTATGTAACTGATTATCACAAATTGCACTCCAGAATCTAACAACGATCCTGGCTGCATATCACCTTTGAACAGGCAGCTTAAGAAGGTACAATTGATTTCAATAAATAACTATCGTGCTAAATAAATAACTCTATCATTCAAAGGCTCGATGAATAAATAATAAATACTATTTCTAGTGCTCTCGATGATGATAAATAAATAAATAAAGTAAATAACGCGATCATGGTATCTCGCCAGATTATCACGAGTAAATTTCTCAGTTGTTATCCTCTAGTCATGCACGTTGTGACATTTCGCTTATCTCTCCAATCACTTGGTGCATTTCGTTTCAATCTGCACCGTTCTCGCCGATGCTGTCGTCCATTGTTATTGCCATCCCGCTTATCGTTTTCACGTTACAAACGCCGCCTGGCGACGTTGTTAGACTTCTTTCGTTGGCGCTATCTAATAATCGAAAACGTGCCTCCATGCGTGAAGATAATCCCTGTACTTGAGAAGCACACCCCAGTCACGGACAAGCCTTCTGGTGTCGTCGACAGGTTCCCTTTCGGTGTTGCTCATGATACTCCTTTCCACTCGCGACGGGACTCGAAGGTCTGGCAGAGCGATGATATAGCTTTCCACTTCGCACAACATCATCATCAGGTAGGATTGAGTCGCCTTGAGAGCTTCGTAGATCCTTGGATTCGTCTCGTCGTCCACCAATTCTTCGAAAGCAACCGCGAACTTCTGAAGATCTAGGTGTAGCTTTGGAAAGTGATTGGCGATCTGTAAAAGAGAAATGATTGTTCGTTATACATTTTTCAGTCGATTAGTTTCAATTTGGGCCAGAAGCACTAGAAGTTCGATCTGGGTCAAAAATGACCCATTGGCAAACTTCGTCAGGGTGAAATTTTGGGGTGATTGAAAAATTGGGGCTCTTGGAATATTGAGTATTCGTATGGATAGTGTTTAATTTAGATTAGAGTATCTGGATATGCGCGTGATTTGAATTCAGATATCCGTATTACCCTCGCGATGAGTATCGGATATTAAATATCAGTGCGAATTGATTTTTATTGCTAATTTTCTCATTCTTCAATCTTAATTCTTTAATCGAAATCCTGATAAAAAAAGATTTATATTTGAGTAATCAAGAACGAAAATCCGAATCTCGGATTAATTTGAAGTCGGATTATAATGAGTATTTCTACTTAAAACACCAAATGTCGCAAAATGGACAATATCTTTCTTAACCCTTTAGCTATTACGCGTCACTATAGTGTCTCACGTTGAAAGAGGTGCACATTATGTGTGTGATATTGAAATTGAAACAATATTTCACCTGGACATACTCTCGTATTAACCCTTCGCAGCCGGAGGAGGTACTAATTATTTACACAATTAGTTACACATTTCAAAATTATATTTTCCTTAAATATTCGCCAACTATTTGCAATGCTTGAAAATTTAACTCTGTTTAACTCTAATGCACAGGCAAGTTTATCGTTGTCAAAGGATTAAGCGTACAAATTTACTCAGTATTCGTATCGTTCCTCCAATTTCTTGGCTAGACCTCATCGGTAATTGTTTTCGCCAGCAAGCAGTTAGAATAGCAAAGTGAATACGCAAGTTGTGAAAGGGATCGATGGAGATTGTGCAGTGGATGGAACGTGCGAGTAGCGCAGTGTGGGATAAAGAGCGAGCGAAAGAGAGCGTATACGCCGGGAAGTACCCTGACGTTATCACGAATGCGTTATCAGCGTGCACGCATCACGGCAGAGGACAAGCACGATTACGCAGTCGCGCGACCCGGCTAACATGAGCGGTGTGTACCGCGAACTTGTATTGCGCGCGCAAACCTCGAACAGCCGCACACGCTTCTGCTTGCCTGCTACTTTATAATAATTACCGTCTCATTAAAATTTGTTATTTAACGTTGCGTTAATTAATTGCAACATCGGAATGTTCGGTCAATTGGCCGGTCACTGAAAGTGCGCACGACTATGCTGCTCCCACCTGTCTCTCCTCCGCGTGTGTACGCGACGCCTTTTTCACGTTCATCCGCGCGTCCCAACGCTCTTTCCACGCTTGGCCAATATTTATGCAAAGGGGGGAAGTTTCACCCGCCGGTACAAAAGTTAACGACGCAAACAGAAAAATGTTAATTACTACACGCGACGTGAAGGATGACGATTGTGCGCGTCTTTAGGGTAAATGAAGTTGGTCTGAAATCGCGAATCTTGTTCCTTTCCAACCGTTGACATTTTGCCAAAACACTCGTGATTAACATCGATTGCTTCTTATTCTCCGATTATTCAACGTTTACGCTCTTTTCGAGAAGATTTGTGGAAAAAAAAGTTCTAGCCATCCTAAACGATGCGTTGGACTTTACTACTTACTGCAGATACGTGTCTGTCTCGCTGATTATTCTCGACAGGGTCACTAATAAACTTGGACTATTTTTAGAGTCTGGTCTATTTTTAGATAGTGAAATTCTTGGGTGACGTTCTTCTGTTTGTATAAGGAAATAACGTAGGATCGAACGATGCACAGGTAGTATCGCGAGGTGTGTGGAGAATGGAAGATTGGAAATTTGATGGAAAGAAAGCTCACCGTTTGCGGAGTAGCGTGGGTTAGTTTCTTGATCGTGTTCACGTCTTTCTTGCTTGGGACCCAGTTCGGGATGTACTGATGCTCGTGGACGCCGATTCGTACCCTTTCGTACAGGTACTCGTAGTCGCGATTCAAGTAGTCGTCCATGGCTACCCGATGCTGCAACCTCAGGCTTTCTATGCTGATCCTGACTTCTTTCTCCACGTTCACCAACGAAGCTGGTACTTGTTCGATTTCTATTTGATCACCACAAGGCAGATGCCACATTGGCAGTGTCGATCTGATGGTTCTTTTAGGCGCACCAGAGACGACAGCGAGTACCGAAATCAACAGGTAACCACACGAGACGAACATGTTGGAGAAGGATGAAATTTAGCGAGATTAAGTTGCAAGTATTAGGTCAGGAAGCACCGGTGCGTATTGATAAATTTTTGACCGATCGAAACGGACGATTCTCGTTAGAGCGATGTTAGCGATTGGCGTGAGATCGTGAACTGAGATTGTCAAACTCTCGTGCTTCCAGCTTATATATGGGATTGTGTAAACAATCGAACATACGTACGCACGTTCGACGGTGGGGTGGCGGCTTATGTTTTGCCCAAGTTTTTCACCGCTCTGGTAAGAGTGCCGCGGAATCACGAGCGAGGCTTCTTCTTCGAAGTGGATCTTTCGAAAATACGTCCCACGACTCCGGGCTGATTTGAATAATAGGACGATCTGTGTCCTGAAATTTCGCATTAACATTCACTAATAGGAAGGACAAATGGCCAGAAATTGCAGTGACCGTTTGGTTATTTATAATTTCGTCACTGATGCGGCATCACGACTGATTAGCTCCACCGTATCACCGAAAGTTAAGATCGTTGTAATCGCTCCCTCGTCATCGGACGAATTAAATTTCTTACGTTCCTCGGTTATGACGAGTTCGTGCTTGTCTAACTGTTTTATTTAAAAATTTTAATTAGCTATCTTATATCCACAGCTTTTATTATTCTTATTTGTTCTAAAGATTCTCTTCGAAATCCGGAGAACGAAGCATCAGTGGACGCTTATTTTTCTGTTGAGGAAAAAAGTATTTATTGTTATTTAATGTAATAGATTATAATTTGATAGTTTTGCAAAAACATGTTATTCGCCATTGTATAACATGATTTCGGTGACAAACTTTATTTATCGCGAATCAGACGAGATTAGAAAAATATTTCTGCCGAATTGTAACGTGTATTGTATAAATTTCTTTAAGTACGTGCATCCTTTTTTTACCAAAGGGGTAATGCAACCATATCCGCATCCAAATTTATCGGAATGACGTGTCCAGTTAAACATGTGTAATTCCTATTGGTCCGACATCACGCATTACGTGGATTCCCGCGTTTGTAGACGTTTCAATTTTCTTCGAAGAACCGAGGATACCTGTCATCGTGCATTTATGACACTCGCCAGTTCATCAGACGTAGAGATAGTTGCGGTAAAAGTCTTTTGGACACCTCGTGTGCTATGTAGACGCAAACATTGCTCTGTTTGTATTGTGATTCAAATGGAAAAGCCGTAGAGTAGCAAAAGCGGTGTGATTCAACCTGTCGAAAACAACTAATATTGTTATTTATAAATTAGCGAAAGTGTGTTAACCCTCTCTTCAACTAATTTTTATTCGTCTAAATAGGTCATTCCTGTAAAAATTATTATTCCGTAAATATAGTAAATCACGTTGTAAATAGTGTTTTGAAAATTTGTGTAAACAGTGAAGTGATCGCAAGAAAACTAATTTCTTCAACCTTACCATCGTCTTTGTTAGGAGAAGGATTTAAAAAAAAATTTCTCGTGCATAAATGAAATAAAAATTTCGACCATGGAGGATTTTGCAAAACAGAGCTTGTAGTGTACGTATATTTCCAAGATACACAGGAAAGGCAGATGTACGTACAAAAGCAGACGGTACGAAAAATTGACGTCAGGAGGTCAATACTTTGGCGTCGAAGCGTGAACGGCTAGACTGTACAGAGACGCAAAAACTAGTGAATGAACTCGACGTAACGTACGCATTCTACGTTGACGCTAATCCGACGTAAAACGTTAGACGTGTGCCATATATGGAGATACTATAATTAGGGAGCGGACGGATTCTCCCGACTAAAATTAGGTCTTCTCACACTGGATTAGAATAACGCCACATGTTATTCCGAGTATAGTCGCGCGCATCAGAATCCTGAAGAAATAAACCATAGCGTGTATACGCGTTTGAAGTTGTACCGTTATCAGAAATTTCGAACAGGTTGGACCGGAAATGATCGCGTCGAAGCTCGCGCACAGATGGGAATAATTAATTGTCGTCGATTGAAATTTTGCGCAAACACTCGACGATACGTGTGATTTTTACTCGCTGTTTATCGATCAATTATAAATACTATCTTGCGAGGCTGATTGCTAATTTTTTAATTAAACGACGACGATATTTTTTCAGGCTCAAAGAGTAACGTTCAATTTTTGCAATAGTTTCTTGGTGATATGGTAATCGATGCTGATAAGGTGCGAGGCTGTGTCCGCTTTTTATTATAGGTTTCATAGACTTACATGTAGAATTCTTGTTTTCCACTTATTTATGTGTCTTTGTTGAATTTTTATTTTTGGTGGTATGTATTTACAGGAATTAAAAATTTTTTCGGTAGTTTTGTTGTTTATTTGACAATTTTGAATTTGAATTAAATAACTTTGTTAGAACCTTATGAAAGCTAGGTAATAAGTATAACGAAAAATATACACACATGTGCATAACAATCAACTTTCTGCAGTAAGTAATACTACAGTCAATATAAAAGCAGTCCATAAAAAAATTATAGGATAACAACAAACAGTTTCATTTATGTTTGAATGTAAACATTCCACAGCAACTATAGGCTTTCTTATGCACAGCGTAAAATATATATATATATATGTATAAAATTACTTGTTTTGCTTTTACAATTCAAATACAAAAATTTGGAAAAAGTACTGTGCATGTAATCTTTGTAACAACTGTTTCACTAAACTGGTATACAAGCAGACAATTGTTTGAATCAATCGGTTTCAGTCAAATGAATAAGTATAAACGATAATTTTTTCCAAATTTTATTTAAATAGTTCAAATAAACGTCGTATTTTGATAAGTTGCAAAATATCTCGAGCACGGAAATTTAGTAAAATTCGTCTTCAGGTAAAAGGAATGTTCCAATTGAAAAATTGCGGAAAAAATCAGGCATACTTCTCGTGTAATATATTGTTACGTAAAAAATCAGTAAAATTATTACATAAATGAGATACTTTGCAAAAATTCGTGTTATGGTACATACGTTTAAAGAATATTTCTTTCTTTAATTTAACACAATCAGTACAGAATTGATACCCAAAATAAACTAATAATTGCATATTGCAAAATTGCTCTCGAGACACGTCAGTGTATATAAAGTGTAATATCAGCTACAACATCCCCATTCTTCGTGCACTCCTGATACTAAACCTGTTGCTCAGGGTACTTCCGAGTTGATAAAGGACATTTAAGGGTTCAACTGTTTCGGTATATAAATAGTATACAAAAATACATAGTAACGAAAAATTTTTTAAATCCATTTCTTCCATTAAAAATATGAAGTATGCAAGTTTGTAATATCTTGTGACACGAGTAATTAATTTTCATAATTAACAAAGAAGGTTTTGCCAATCATTTTGATTACTTTGTATATGTTTAATCGTTCGATGTGAGCTTATTGTTATAATTATTATTGAACGAATTATGTCGATACTGTGATTACAAGTAGCTATAAGTAAAATTCAAGTTTACATTAATTTAATGAATTAAAGCATAGAAAGCGAGATAAATCTCAGAGTGTCAATTATGCAATAAAAATTCGGTATAAGTGGATTGAACGTTTTACACAATCATAGTTGCAATTTTTGGTAATAGTGATAAATGTAGAATATTATTTAAACGATTGCTTACATTTTTGGTTATTTAAACTATGTTTAATTTGGCCGAATTGTTTAAATAAAATTGCAGCTTACATGTACGAGTAAATTATTCAACAATGCTATCAGTTATTATCTATTATCCAAATGAAAATTACATGGAGAGCTTTCTTCAAAAATTCGTTTCACTATAAAAATTTCAATTGAAATCTTGTTTATTCCCCTCTGTGTCAGCAATCTACATAAGCTTGATACGTTATTATCTTGCAACATACCTATAGAACGATAACGATCGTCAGTTAAGTGACAACGAATGCGCAAATGGTTCATAAAGTCCTAATACAATTTATCAAAACCTGGTATTGCATCTAACCAGCGTAAAATTTATCGCCAATCGTTTAAACGTTGGAAAGTATTGTTGAAGATAAAGAAAGAAAGAAGAAAACGAAAGGGGAAATGAATGTTGAACGATTAATTTAATAGAAAAAACATCGAATTTATTCGAGACTATTACATAAGTACAGAAATGACAATAAATATTATATGCGATGGTAACGTGATATAATAAATAAATCGTAATATTATGTACGCCTACGTGTACGTGAGAATAAATACAACTAGTATGTATACTTGATAAAATGCAAGTGAAGTTTTTACGATCTGAACTGCCCTCGTATAAAATATTACTCCACGTGTATGTGTGAATATCAAGTATAAAAATATCTAACGTTAAACTACGTGTATACCTAAGTACCAGTTCGATACAAAACATCGATTGTCTTTTAATCCAAGTGGATTTGGATTTTTTTTTTTTTTTTTTAACGAAGAAAAAAGAAACACAGCGTAATTGTGTGTGTGTGAGACTCACCGCACACATCTTAGCTTGGAACGCGTATACAAGTAATACATTGCACGAATCGTAATAATGGTCCCTCGTTATTATTCGTATCTTAGGAAAAGGCATCTTTCTTTTTTCTCGGTTTCTCCATCTGGCTTAAATGATAAAACGTGTGTCGCGGAAAAAGGAAAAGAAAACGAGAGAGTGTCGTTCCCATTTTAACGCTAAAATCCCCCGTGTACATTTGTAAGCAAGCAAGAAGCAAAGTATGGGTAAAGATAAAAAAAAAAATTGTCATGTTCGTGACAAGACGAGATTCTATAAACTGGCGGAAAAAAAGAAGAAGAAGAAGAAGAGAGAAATAAAGAGAAGAGAATGTAAAGAGAAATAACGATATTCTACCTACGTATGTGTTGTACGCGTATAAACATGCGCAACTTACAAATATACTATATAATATATATATATACTATATAATTATATATAATCATGAACCTATGTATAAAACGTAGGAACTCTGTACGTCCGCGTACGCTCGAGATATCACAGCTAAACAACATTAAGCTTTCGTCTGCTTACGTTAAAGCTACAATAAATAAGTTGAACGAACCGTGTTGTTCGGTGATTAAATCGATGACTGTTACCACGTTTATCGTCGTCATGTCGCGCAAAAACACTTTTTCGATAATAATCAAGCTTAGTTTTGGACTGTATGTACGTGTGTAGCCGTAACCAGCTTGATTAGTCAAATAACGAATTATCTTATTGAAGTTAAGACGCACGCCGTCGTCGCGTGTAAATGCGAAGAGTCATGAATTAATAATTCCAGTAGATATTTAGGAATGAATATTCTAGCAAACATATGTGCACACTTCCCTTGTTTTTCCCCCCTTTGAGATAAAGCAAGGGAAGAAGCATGGTGATTTGAATTAATTTTCATTTTTAATCAACTCTTGTTGCATTTCTTTCGCACGCGTCAATTACATTTAAATACATTATCTTTCTACTGCTTATTCCTTTTTTGCACATATATCGTATGGCTAACAATTTGTTTTTTTTTTTTTTTTAGACGTATCGGCTTATAACAATGATGCTTTAATGTAAAATAGTTGTGTAAAACGAATCGATTGAAATCCACCGTTGCAAGTCGAATCCTTTTATCAAATGTTACTCGCTATTCTAGTTATTTAAGTATGTTATTAAGCATAATACTGTTCTGAAATACACTTCTTAATACTGGTCTCTAGTATACAGCTTGATTCTCGACGAAGCCTTTATATAACTAATCAAATGCACCAGTTGTCGGAAATAAAATCGGCGATTCATCAACGTGATATATCGTAGACATTCTAAATTCTACATCGCGAAACTCTCAACGCTACCACATTCGGAACAAACTGGCAAGATTGCAAAAATACTAAGAATACATCTTCAAGGAAGATCGACAGGCAAATAATTTCAATGTATAGTAACGAATGCTAAGTACTTAAATAGGGAAGTTATATAAAAAAAAAAAAGTACGTACAAACGAACGAATCTCGAAGAGTCTAAAGGAACTAAAATACTAAAATGTATTCTTTTTCTGTACACTTGTCTTAAATGCCTTTTAAATTAATACTTGCGAAAATGTAAAGTGTAACGCAATGCAGATATTCTAGTTATCCTAATAAAGAGTTTCTTCTTTTCTTTTTTCTTTCGTTGTGCCACAAGGTCAACGTGTTGCCTGTTAACTGTCCCTTTGAAATTATCGATAGATCTGATAAAAAAAAAAAAAAACAGAAATTAAGAGAAGCACTGTACACGATGAATTTCATCAGATCCCGGCGAGCTTCTTTTGTTTGTTCCTCAACAATCTGTTCCTCGGAATACCGATTTTTGATCCCTGAGGCAAGGAACTACCATTCTTATGGTCAGCGCCTACTGGACGCTTCCTAATTGGCCTATTTTGCTTCTTAATCTTCGGTATCCTTTTACCCTTTGACCCAGACCCCTTCTTACTGTTCTTCGCTACTAGATTCTGCTTGCTAGGGTCGCAAGTGCCTGGTCCATTGGCAGTCGCGTTACGAAAGGCCTTCGTCCAAGCGTTTAAAAATGTCTGATACAATCTGATCACGCCCCAATCTTGAATTAACATGAGAGTTAAGTCGCCCTCCTTTGCCCAGTTTGAACTTTCCGTGACAATTTTAGCGGTATGCGCCGAGGGTAATTGCAACCCTAGATTTAAGATGGCGGTCTCTACTTCGCATAATACCTGCAACGAGAAACGCGAAATTGGAAAATTTTTTTTATTGTTACTTCTGCTCCTGCTGTCGCAGGTGGTTGTAATAGAAAATCGCATCTGATTGGGATAATTAGGTAAAACATTTAAACTATATATAGATAACGATAGGAGGACTGGCCGGGTCAAAAATGACCCATCAGAAACTTTCCAAACAGAGTGAATGTTTGATATTATATAGTAAGTATCATTTTCATCTTTCTGATTTTATTTTTTACGAACTTGGAGTCAAAAACAAGTGTGAGAACTCAAGTATCTAAGCATTCGAATATCCGGATTAGAATTTTCTTCGTTAGTTACTCAAATATCGTTAATTACTCGGATACACAAGATTCTGATATCTTTAAATCCGAGCAACATTAAGAGCCCTAATTTATATCGATATGAATCTAATTTGTTCATCAAGTTTTGGTTACATGTGCATTCACTTTCGGAAAGTTGCTAATGGGTCATTTTTGACCCGGTTGGTCCTTCTAGCTTAGTCAAAGTTCTCTGTTGTTTGCAGCAAATGTATTCTACAGTTGATTGTAAATACTAATCTTCCAAATATTCTGTAGTGAAAGGGCAATATGTTAATATATTATTAGAATGTGATATAAATTTTCCGTACCCTAAGAATTTCATTGTGCATTTGATTAATGATCTCGTTCCTCCTGTTCATCGTGAGATCAACGTTAATATTAGATTTCAGACGGAAAGCTCTGAGATGATGGAACGTGATGGCGAACCTTTGGAGTGAATCGTGAAGATGTGGAAGCGCACGGTCAGCTTTCTTTCCCTTTTCGAGACACAAAACCTCCCTGGAATACCACTCGAATTCCTTCTCTGGGAGCCAAGGCATTCTGTACTGTCCCTTCAGCACTTTGTACACCTGTGAATGAAAGTCGAGATATTGTTTTGTCGAAATATTTCCAATGTATTTCACGGTACAACTTGTTAGCCTCGATTTCTTTGAAATTGTACAAGTGTAAATTGTGTCGTTCTTCGTAGAATTTATCAAAGGAATTTTAACCAGGAAAGAATACAAAATCTCGTTGAAACAATACTCGGAGATCGCTGAACTTTCATGCTGCGTTGCTTGCCACGCGAATTTTTTCCTTCCAAATACTATTTTACATGATTCGATTATATTTACTACCACGAAAACAACTCGAATTTATCGACGATTTATTACGAAGTTTGTAATCTTAATGCTAGCTTAATCAATTTTGAATAATGTTCACGCGTTATCGTTGAAATATCAATTATAGATCTTATCTGTTACGCACTCCATGCACCAAATTGTCTTCTCTATCTATGGTGGTACGAGGAAATTTGTACACCTAATTTAAATTATTTCAAAGGGTGAGTGAGATGGACGAACATTTTTTTCTGTCACCTATACTTTTTACACGAATGTCTATTCACTTAAAGATGCGTAGTAGCGTGATCTCAGGACACTAAAATTTTAAATCAAATGAAAAACTTGCTCCCAGTTTTGCTCCCTCTTCCATCTTACTCACCCTTTGAAACCATTTAAATTACGTACAAAAGTGTTATAGTATCACCATAATTAGAGAAGATAATTAAGCAGCGCGTTCTAAGTCTTGCACCCTGTATACAGTAACATATATGTACTCGAGAAAATTAGTCACGTAAGTTTAAGTGGCCTTCATTTACAAACAAGAAGATAGAAATTTCCAAAAAATGCGCGACTTGCAAGTGAACAATTCAACGGAGATGTTAATAGCAACTTATTAACTAGGAGGCTCTCACAGATGATACGAAAAGCAACCGTGGACTGTTTTTTGAAAAAATGCAATTACACCGGTGCGTGGTACATTATAATGAATGCAAATTACAGGCAGAACAGAAAGTAGGACTTTAGCACTAGCAACAGTGCACCGCGCGCACGTGCAAGTCTCTCTGAAAGAGCCGCCCACTCTCCT
>NW_017100150.1:2575998-2577769 GCF_001263275.1 Habropoda laboriosa | reverse complement strand
ACGAATCGCGGTCAGGTCGAACGTCATGCTTCACCTTCGAGTATATCTCGTGCACATCCTTTAAATGCATCCTGAAGTGATTCTGGGCGACTCGAAGCTGCGTCCGCACTCTCTTCAACGTTCTGTGCACGCTGTGCCGCTGTGGCATTCTCTTGAACTGCATCGCTACTGGATTACCGCACGGTTGCAACCACCGGTCCATATTATTCGAGTTGGATACGGCAGTGCGAAGGCCGTAAGCAGGTGCACCAGAAACCGTATTGAGGCCTGAACTCAGGAAGAATGCGAGGCTCGTGAAAGTAATTGTCTGTGCCACCGAATCTGTAATACAATCAAAATAACTGGTGTCAGAAAGATATATCACCTTGTGTACACATTTTCCACGTGGACTTGTCGAAAATTCGGAAAACAATCTTGAAATATTTTGTGGATTCTCCGTTTTCCCTTTTTATAAGAGTTTAACCCTTTCGCTACGAAGGGTGCATACACACGCTCTGTAAAAGTGGACACTCGTTTATGAGGAGCGTACAGATACGCCCGTCTAATACGTACAATTTATTGCCGTACTTTACAGGTACAATATTGCTGTCCACTGGAAAATCAGGCAACGACAGAATTTGACTATCGTAAAACAGTTTTTTTTTGATTTTTTTGATAGCTTTGAATAATAATTGTTTCGTTTAGTAAACAGTGAGCACTTTTTGTCTTCAGCGTGTCGTAGCGAAAGGGTTAATGTCGCATCAACTGCATAAGGTTATTAGCGACACTGTTGAGGATTGGTTGTAACTTGAAATCAGATGCTGTTACGATACAGTCCAATATCTTTTAGAATTAGAAGGTCTAATATAGTTTTTGTGATCCTAAAGTTTATGTTTTAGAGAGTGACATAAATAATGCTTAACTCAGTAGCTTGAAAATTTAAGAGAATATAATATTTAGTTTACTAATTTAGTTAAATTAGAAAATTTAGAGAATACAGTTTTATAGTAATAGATATATTCCAATGATCGCATATTGCAGGATTTGGCTTGATAGTGAGACAAGGGTGTGTGATTCTACGTAGAATGGCTGATCTTAAGTCTATCGATTATGTTCTGTTCCTTTCGAGTCAGTTTTCAGCAGTGTAGAATGCCTCTCGTAGATTCTTGTTCTTCGAGTATTCAGTAGGCTTTGTCTTCGTAATGAGGTGAGCGAGTATGATTTCAGAGTGGCTACTCTTAATTCTATTAATTATGCTCTATTCCCTTCGAGTCGATTTTGAGAAACGAATGTCTACTCTGAAATATCTCTTTTACAGATTCTTGCTGTTTGAGTATCTATCCAATAAAACAATCGATACACAAATTGAATGATTTAATTTCAATTTAGGTTATGCGTCACGACATTCACAAATCTGAACGCAACGCATTGTTAATGAAATCGCCGGTCACTTCGATTTTGAAACACAGCACCACCGGGTCATGTAATAAAGATTGCATTACACCGATGACGTACGTACTCGTTTCGTTGTCTGTTTTGTCTCTGAATAGAAATGACTCGGTACAAACGATTGCGAAAATTCTCTTTCGACTAGAGGTGGTGGCGGTGGTGGTATGTTCAGTTTTACAGAAGAACACATTTTTTAACGGAACGTTCGAAACGGCCTGTCATCGATATATCCATAATACCGACAAAGAGAGTAGAGAGATTGTGATTGAAGAAACGTGGCATGTCGTTTCCATGCCGGAGGATGTGATAAAGAGATTGCAAAGAGAGAAAGAGACGAAAAGGG
>NW_017100150.1:2561401-2575981 GCF_001263275.1 Habropoda laboriosa | reverse complement strand
CGGCGTACCTACATGGATACGTAGTAGGTACCTACCATTGCACCTACGCGCCAATTTAACAGCGACCAATCGTCGCCCCCGCAGTAGGAAATGGGTTGCAAATCGGAGAATCAGGATTTATTGCGCAATTAAACGTCCCAGCTTACGACTTCCTTCGCGATTCCATACCGCGCAAACTCACCCCGAAGGCGTGCAGATCTTTCGTACTTTTTACGAGGCCAGACCCCCGCCGGTTAATAAATTTCGCGTGAGCTTCATTATCGTTGGATTTCGTGTAAACATAAAGGGAAGTGTCGATTAAAACTGATTTATGTGTTATATCTTGAATCGCAAACAACATTCGACTCCGGGTTTCGGATAATCGGTAACGTGTGATATAATAAATTCCGCGTGTACTTGTGAAAATTTGCGATTATCGGAATGCAGGAAAATATCGAACCTTGAATTCTAGGGCTTCGATGTGAAATCAAAATTATTGCACTTACGGAAGTCAAATTTTGTATTTGGAATATAAATGGAATGTGAAGAAGTGATTAGAAAAGAAATGGTAAAATTTTACGGTCGAGAAAAGTTTCAAAATATCACTAAATTTTCGATATTGTTAACATAAAAGTTTTATGTCAGGTCTGAGTAAACAACTCGTGAATAGAATTAAAGACACCTCTTGTTTATACTCAAATACGTTTGAACGTCGCCTTAAAACTTTCACTCTCATCTAAAAAAGCTATATAAAAAGTGAAAAGCACTTGAAAGAGAATTGAATATTTTTGAAAATTGTGACTTCACGTACAAATTCCAATATTATGAATCAGGATGCATATGAGTATAAATCACTGTAAAATTGAAAAAATTTCATTTGTAACATTATAGAATACATGAAAATTTTTTACTATATACGTTATAACGATATTATGGCGGTATCTCCGATGAACCAACTGGCGAAACATGAACCTGCATACCGCAGTTTCCCTATCTAATTAATTTCTCCGCGCTGCATCAAATTACTCGATGAAATCGACGAAAAGCCTCGCGGCCGATCGCTCTGCAAAGATAAAATCAAATTCTGCAAAACGTTTCTATTCAACGCGGTTCACGGGATAAACGAATTGAGAATCGACAGCACAATTGGGTGCACCGACAGAGAGGCAGGGGGATACTGCCACTGGGCTAATTAACAAGCGTTAATTGCTTGTGCGTGCCTATACACCCATCTGAAGCGGCGGTGCGTGTATTCAGACGCGAGCTGTCACGGCAATTCGCTACGATCGTTCGTGCAATTCGCACGTCAGTCACGTGTGAACGAACACACGTCTTAGCACATTGGCCAGCAAAAGCACACGTGTGCCATTCGATGATGCACATCTCGCACCCCGAGGCTCGATCGTTTTCGACCTCTTCGATCAGAATGTGTGATTAATTGAAACACCGTCCCGTATTTCGTTTGCTCATAAATCAAAAGCTTTAACGTAAATGGCTGTACGCGTTCACAATGCGTTATTGCTCGCAACTAAATGTACTCTGTTAACCCTAGGACTCCTTCGGGAGGTTTTCCGAATCGAACAATTTTCGTTTTTGTAAACAATTCTCGAGGGATT
Source organism: Habropoda laboriosa (assembly GCF_001263275.1). Lineage (NCBI taxonomy): Eukaryota > Metazoa > Arthropoda > Insecta > Hymenoptera > Apidae > Habropoda > Habropoda laboriosa. The sequence goes on along the minus strand of NW_017100150.1, from coordinate 2,574,386 downwards.
GATTACTGTGAAAAATAGCATGCATAAGAAAACAAACTATGTGTCGTGATACTGGCGATCACACGAAGCAGACAATTTTTATCTCCGAGGAAAAAACGAACCGCATAACGAAGAATCGAAGTAACTAATCGGAAAGGAACGACATTCAAGCATTTGATGAACGAGGCACTTTGCTATTCATGCATGACGTCAGAAGAATTACATTCAAAGCAGTAGCATGTTGGTACACTATTGTACAATACTATTTTATACAAATGCAGACGTTATAAAATTTTCCAAAAAGAAAAAAGAACAATGTTTTTTTGAGGCAAATGTGTAAGAAAAAATATCAGTTCGAGGAACCCGGAGGAGTTGTAGGGTTAAAGCTTGCAAGATATTGCGTGCAAGGAGAGAAAAATCGATTGCAAAAGGAACGGTTGATATCGTATTAGCGTCGATGTTTCATTCATTTACGAGTTAGTATATGTGGTAAAGCACGTGTTGCGAATCCGAAACTAACTGTACGACCTAGTCAGCTTTTAGTACGCTCGATTTGAACGATTGCGCCAACTAGCGATATAGGTACTTGTGCGTTAACACGTTTTGTATTGTCAGCGGTGAGAAGCATTGAAAACTGTACCGGGATTGATCTTCCGAGTAAATTTCAACCGGCATTCAAACGTTAACCATAAAGTTCTAACAAACGTGACCCGTGCACGTATTTGAATATGGACTTAGGTTGACAATAAGTCACGATTCGATTAGCCCCTTTGCCGCAACATCGGAGGGAGTAAGTTGCACGAGTGTATCTTATCGTAAACTCACGCCTCCTCTTCTTCCCCTGGAATTGCTTTCCGCCGCTGGTTCCAGACAACTCGTATCATCGGATATACGCACTGCGTGGGTGTACGGAGCCGCTGTTAAAGGTGCACCCCATATTGTGTATACTTTTAACGACCATTGCTCCCAACTGTATCAATTTGCGTCGCTACCTGCTCGTGTTTCTAATTTTTCCAGTAAATGTGCTCATTTCGCACGAGTATTTTCTAACGTTGAACTGTGTGAAGTGGAAATATTGTGCCATTTGAAATTTATTAAATTTTTCCCCGTTTTTGTAGTAAGTGTGATTATTTCACGCAAGTATTGTCCAACGTTGAACGATGTGAGAAATTTTCAAATTAAATATAATTTGCAAGTTTGGATTAATAATTATATAATACACACGCAAATGAAGAGAAATTTCATTGGAACAGCGAACGACGAGTGGAACGGAATTACAAAGATTCATGGACCAATTTGTAAAGTGAGAATGCACTTAAATTAACCGTCGGAACATTCCGAAGACCATATTTGTAGGAAAGATATGAAAGAGACGTAACACTTTAGCGGGCTGAGATAACCGAGTCGATGAAACGATACGCCTTTTTCTCGGGTCCATCAGGTACTTGAAAATCAGAACAGAATTTCAGATCGCAATCTTCACAGGTTATAATAACGGTGCTATCTGGACATCATCCCGTCCCAATGATCCGCATTCCGGGCAATGTCGTGTTCAGAAGATTGCTTACTCCGCTGTTTAATACGTACGTTCGAGGTCTGTCGATCGGCTCCCAAAGTGGAATCGCCGCCATTCTCGCGATGGACTCCCTGGGTGCCAGTAGTCGGCTGATCGGTCGGCCCTCCGGTGATTTGGAGAAAAAGGGCGGAGAAGAGGGTGGAGGGTAGAGGCCTTCCTTTCCGCGGAGTTGAGGATGAAGATTGTTAGTTTTGTTACACCAGTACTGCGGTGGTGAATGCCCCAGGGCGGCAAAAGGCGGTTGCTGCTTTCTGAGAACGGGTTGGAGTTAGCCGCACCGGGAGCGGTGATTGCGTGGTGATTAGCCTCCACCTTCGCCTCTTTGGATCGACTCGAACAACGGCGAACGAAGGAAAAGAGGAAAAAGGCGAAAAGAGAGGCTGATCATCTTGGAAGAAAGAACGCAATATCATTGCCAGGCACGAGTGTGGGAGCGGGTTGCCCGATACAAAGCATTCGGAGAGTATTTCGCGTACACGAGTCTGCAAAGTGACGTGACCGGACCTAAAGGCGTAAGTGTGTGCTATGTGGTACGTACACATGATGAAGAATCACGTAGAAGAGACTAACACGTCACGGGATGTATTAAGAAATTTATGTCACACTTTGGCAAACAAAAGAACCGAAACTGTAGCGTGAAAAGTAGTTGCTTCAACAGAGAGGAGAGAAAATATGCGGATTGTTTCGAAATATTCCATAGAAAATGCTGCTACGAACGAGGATAATTATCAAATGATAACTTCTTTCAATAAACGATAGAAAATATCAGTATTTTCATGAAATATATATACGTATAATAATTAATATTCGACGGTACATTTCTCAATGAAAATATCAGAGCCAAGTCGTTGGTCTTGTAATCATATGTAATCTACATTTCACTTTAAGATTTATCTCGGCCAATATTTCGAATCTTGATCCACCGGTATCAGTGTGAACGGGCGAAATATTAGCTAATGCACGCATATTATAGTATACGAATTGATTTCGTAATTGAAAATGGTGAGGGGGACGCGTTCCTGTATCTCTTCTCCTGCGCCTCCTCTCTGAATCTCTCCATACATACGCAGTGTAAGCACGTACACGCGTGTATGCACAAATCGTGTTTGTACACCGAAGGTGTACCATCCTCATCCGCACCTACGACAAGAATATCGCGTACTATGCGCGAATACACGGTGGGCACCATAGGAAGAGACAGGTTATGCACGGCACGCAACATTTAATACGATACGCACGCGGAGGGTCGTCGAGAATAGTCTGCAGAGGCGTCGAGCTTTCTTCTTCCGTCCAATCCCGAAACGACACGATATCGCGTATATCCATTAACCTTTATTATCACCGTACGATCTTTCGTTGTATATGAATTCACCACTTGAACGGCTCTTGATCGAGAAGTTGAGCGACAAAACATGAAATTCTTGGGTTGTAACTGGCAAGAACCGTGTTCACGGTGTGTATGAGTACGTTTTCAGTGATGAGAAAGGAAAACCAGGTCAACCTTGATCGTGAATGGTGTCTCCGCCAATGGAACCTGACGTCACGGATGCGCCAGACAGATTAGCGGGGCGCACGAGGATTTGCATTTTGTCTGGCGGGACCAAGCGCGCGTTGGATATTCCCCATTGGAGGACGACCCCACCCATAAACTGCGCGATGCCGAGGGATTTTAAGTTGCTAGGGTTGCGCGTTAACCTCCATCCTTTACCATCCTCCCGCCAATTCCGCCACCGTTACTTCCTTTTGTTCCCATTCTCCTTTCCCTTCCCATGTTACTGCCCTTCGTTCTCCTCTTCGTATCATTCTTTTTCACCATACGTCATCCGTTGTGTTCTCGTTCTTGTTCGTCTTTGACGGCCTAGCGTTGCCTACCTGTTACACCGTCGCTGTTCTCACTATGTCTCTCTTTCTTTCTCTGTCCTTCTCTCTCGTTGAACGTGTATCCATTGTGGAGGCGTCAACACCATACGATGGTTCGCGTATGCACGGCCAAAGATGCTTTACGGTATTACGATGATATGGATCACTGATGTCATACTGACGTCATCCATCGTTTATATCCAGAGGTGACAGCCTACCGTTGGCATCGGTGCAAGAGTTGATCGAGAACGACGTTTCACGACCGCATCGTGGCGAGAGGGGAGAAACTGAGAGCGCTGGAATGCACGCGATCGGCTACTACGGCGTTCAATGTCATCGTCGATTACATTATCTCGAATTCTCGAGCGGCGATAGGCCGCACACGCGTGCGCACACGTGCGTAAGGAAAGCGCTCGCGGAGGCCGATCCTACGTGCGTGAATCGCGGTCGATGGTATCGTCGCCGCGGCTCTGTCGCGTCCTCCTACCTCCTTTCTTTTTTTGAACGATTGCACGACGACGCTGTCTCCTCTTCTTTTCCATTGAAAAATTGCGCACGGCTGGGGCGTATTGCCAGATATCGTAGCACGTACGCCAACGTCGGAATCATCACAAGCCGACGGCGCGTAGTGGATTCTCTTTTTTGGGGGGAAGGGGGAAAAAGTGATTGATCGAAAGAGATTATGAAAGAAGAGGGAGAGGGGGAGAAAAGGAACGAGACCCGAAATGATTTGCTTTCGTCGTCTTTACTCGTCGTTTTCTTTGCTTTCCTGTATAAAGGATAGTTATGAATATTTACGACCGAATGAATCCACGCGATACGATAGGTATAGCACTCTGGAAAAATGGATTATACAAACGATTGTGAAATTACTACGTTCGGCGCGATAAGACTGAGAATAAAAAGGACATTGTGATTAATGGCCAATAATATACATTATTCATTGCGCGCATTCTCGTCAGTCTAGTTCTCAGCGACGACTGCTTCTTTCTTGGAACGTTCCGAGAGAAAGACGCGGTGGAAAATATTTTCCACGCCCGTCTTCATTCATATTTAGACACTTTTGTCATGACCACGTTTGCAAGTTAAAATCACCACCGATGGGCAAATAACTGCGAGAGTTTTATGCAGCGCTTGGAAGCACAGTATTTACTGTCCCTTTTAAACTTCCGTTTGGCCATTAGATCCGCGTAGGAACGGCGCACAATGGACAGAAACTGGTCGTTTGGTTTGGTCGTGACCGAGGGTAATTTGCCGTTTGTCGCGCGTTCGATTTCGTGATGCGTCTTTACGACCGTTGTCGTAAAGATCCATTCACACCAAATAGCGGAAGATTATCTGCTTCGTCGTGGAACCTTCATTCACGATCGTTCTTTAATCTAATTTCGACGAAGAGCGAGGAAAGATTTTTGATACACCGAGAGAGAAAAAACTTGATCGACTTTTGAAGCATCCTTTTTAAAATACGTTTGTGATATTTATTAAGAATTTCATTAAGCTGTTTTTCAAGTGGCCTCCGGTGCTTTCTCATTGGAGGTAAAGATACAAAATTCGGGCGATAAATGCACCGCCGGCTACGTTGGAATGCAACAGTGTTATCCGATTAAGCAAAATTCGCAAACCGAGGACCGTAAAATTTGCGCGGCACACGTCACATTAAAGAAAGCAGAGACTTTTGTGTGACTAACGGCGGGCAGTCTCTCCGGCTGCTAGGGACATAAAATGGAACTCTTGCGGCCGCAGCTTATACGACCCTTTACGAGGATCTCGCGTACCCAGGCATCTACAGAGATGTCAGCGGGGCTTTCGGATGAAACTGGGTACGCGTACCACGCCTCGACGTCCCTTTAGGATCTTTACGATTTTCACGCATTGTCGAACGCAGCGAGCCGATAACGACCTCTACCTCGGGGTCATAAAGTCGGCCGACTGTGTCACGAGGTGTCATCGCGTCATTGCTTTTAATACTCATCCCATATCTTTGAGCCAGTGATTAAAATACGAGCCACTTAAAATATACCAAGACTAGCTCATTTTTCTATAAAGATGTCACCCTTTCGATAATGCGCGAAACTTTATTAACGCGAAAGGATGCTGACGCTGTTTCGTTGCTAAAAGTTCATTTGAAATAACTTTAGTGAAATTTTTTTAATTTTTGAATTAGAATGTTAAAGATAAGCGAGATAACCAGTGCACATTTTAAAAACAATATTCTATCGATAGTTATGTTTAAACAATTTCAGAATAACTATGTTATTCGCGTCCGTTTGATTTTGAAATGTACGAAATTTAAAATTGCCATTTCTTTCTGTATATCGGGCGACCCAGTTGTTTCCCGTCAAACTGTAGGTAAGAAAACAAATATTATATGAACGTAGGTGGTTTGAAACGAACTTGCAGTTGATCTATTCCTATTTTGTATTATTTTCGTAACTTTTTAACGAAGCTTCGAACGACCTATCTGCATATAACTTTCCTATGCTCACAGAACATACCGACAAAGTTTGATCGGAAAAAAAAAAAAAAAAAAAAAAAAACTGGGACACTCTGTATGCACAATGTATAACGCGAAAAATCACTATCACGGGGGATTAAACGTAATCAAGCCACCGGGTCAAATTATATTGCTTGCACCGTTGCGTGTGTCGTGGCATGTTCGATATTAGATCAACAGAGTGACCCGATCTTTGGAGCAAGTCGCGTTACCAATGCCTGTTATTTCGTTAAGAGGCCTCGTTGAAGTTTCGAAGGTAAACCGACCATTGGTCCAGACAGAGATTAACTCTTTAGTCCCCGACGATAATGTAAATCCTCCGCAATAATCGTCAATGCAAAGCGCGCTAATCTGGATCCCCTTGAGAGTCACGATATACGCAGAAATTGAAACGGGATCGAGTCACGAGCACGTGGTAGCTGGCATGTAAACGTGACTGGTGCTGCGGCGGTAGATTCGTGTGATTCGTGCAGAAGCAGTGGCTCGTTGCCGAGAATGAATAACGCTGGTCGTTGGTGTGTTGTGGCGATCATTGAACCAACTTTGCAACAATCGCATTTAATCAAAGAGTTGTCGGTGGTCAGGCACAAGCCCGGTTCGCTCCACCCACGACCTGCAAGCGAGAAAACCTTCTGGCGCGTATCCATTGTTTGTCGTCTTTTCTTTTCGCCGAGGACGCACACGAGAGTACGATCAAGACGGTCGATTGACGTGCCTGCACGCGCGCGACCATTTAAACAAGCAGCCAGCCAACGTTTTGTAACACAGAGATCCTTATCTCTGTAATTAATTAATGGAATCCATCAGGGCGAAGGAGGCTGGTCGCGAGATTGAATTTTCACCGGTGGCAGAGATAAACCGGCTTTATTGGACGAGATAAAATCGCTCGATTTACTTTAATTTGCCGGTATCTTGTTTGCCACGATTATTTTGCAACTACGCCGTGAAAAATCGTGTTTGGTGGTGGAACAGTGAAAGAAGACCTTTCCAAACACATTTCGATGCATGTATAAACAGAACAGATAATCAAAGAGCATATGTCATATCCTGGGAGTATTTCGAATACCTTTCGTGTGTTATGTAATAAAATACACATACACTTGTATGTATAGTAAAACACTCGCGTATGCATAGTTTATGAGGAATTTGAAAGAAGCTCGATCATGGGAAAAAAGAAATTGCTCTTTCGATATAGGTACCTATGTGTGTGCATTTGAAAAGAACTCTTGTCACGATCTCGTTGCCACGCTTCATTAATTGCCCTACTCGCCGGAGCGTGGACATTTTTCCTCGTGAGAATGGTAAACGGGTCGCGTACGAAACGTGCGCGGATCGGTGAGCTCGCACCTGTATTCTCACACGAGGACACATGCCTCACAAGTATCTGCTATGCTGCTTCTTTTGGCCTCTGTTGCATCGATCGATCGACGGATCGCGATCGATCGCCGCCGTGTATCACCGTGTGGCTTCTCTACATTATAGCGGAGCACAATCCGCGTGCGTTGCACTCGCGGCGCAACCAGTGTAGCCCTGTACTTCAACATGAATGAACGCATCGCTCATTGTACACAGGGGCCTGGAGGTAGAGAATAGCAATCAGCCGTACGATGGATGGCGTCAGGTGGCGAGAGATCGTAGATGGCTGCTTGTCTTCGGAGGGTCGTACGTCCATTGCTTATTGCACGTTTCGCAATTGGCCTGACTTCAGAATCAACACACCCCGGGCTATCGCCGGTGCTGCTCTTGGTACCGTCAAACTCAGCTACGGCCAATTATACGTTCCCCATGGTCGATCCTTTTGACGATCTCCAACGGGAACGCTAGGCGTTCTTGTTCCAACGCTCGAACGTTATAGTTCATCAGATGAGGATGATAACGGCCAGGCATATTTTTCTCTGCTTTTCCCTTAGGTCAAGTAAACTTGAGAAATGTTTGTTTGATAGATAAAAACACGTATGGAGGGATGTATAATTTTCTGTAAATTTGGGATCATTTGTTTCAATGCTAACGTGCAGGCATATTTTTCTCTGCTTTTCTCTTGGGTAAAGTGAACTTGAGAAATGTTTGTTTGATAGATAAAAACACGTATGGAGGGATGTATAATTTTCTATAAATTTAGGATCATTTGTTTCGATGCTGTTTGAACGCAAACTTTTACTGGGAAATTTTGCAAATATAAGTTGATGTGTATTATGAACATTTTTTCTGACATTTAAACCCTTCTCTAAAATCAAACTAGATTTGTGTAAGGTTGTTTCAGTGCAAGATTTTACTGTAAGATTTTATTAATACAAAGATTGTATATTTTTTATAATTATACCTCGTCTCTCATCTTTTTTCGACGTTTAAATTTTTCTTCGAAATTAAACTAGATTTGTGTAAGGAATTTAAGAATAATTTATCCATAATGTTTAATGTCTATGATTTTTCTGCTTGTTGGAAGCTTGATTAAACTTGATAACACTTAACGACGTACAATGCACATTTCATCGAACGGAAACTTGATAAGTATTGATTCCTTACAGTTGCGGATATGGAAAATGTTTTTAATTAAAATACGGACGTGTGTTGTTTTAGTATCGTGTCAATTTGCGGAAATAAGAGCATTTTCACAGCGTACGATTTGCTTGAGACTGTGCAACGGGCATCGTAGGTGGTGGAACGGAAGACTGTTCACCAAGGCCTCGTAAAGCTCGGTTTGCTACGTAGCGTGTAATTTAAACATTGCTTCACTTCTGTGGTATACCATGCCACCCGCACTCTGAACTTTCAGATCTTTACGCAGAAATGAGGAAAGTTTATTTGACAAGGGAAATGATGCTTTCTTCGATAGGATTATCCGTTTGAATGATTTTATTAGCCGTCAAGGTACCCCAATGCGTTACGTAAAAATATGATTGTATTAAATGTAGTGTATTTTTACATATTATGTTTGGGTTATTTCGACAAGAATCAACTTACTGAAACGTTATTTTCCGAAGTTTATGGAGTGTTGTTCGCTTTGCAGACGCCCCTTTATCCATTAATAGTAAGAACAATATTAACCCTAATTAAATATAAAGTGAAATATTGGAATTATTCTAAATGTACGAAATATTCGGCACAATCCGAAATTCAAACATTTCGAATATTCGAATAATCCAACTATTCCCAGTTGGAATTGGAATTCCACTGGTATTCGAATGCGTCAAATATTGGAATTTTCTTAATAGCCACACTTTAAATAGATGAAATATGGAAAATACTAAAAAGAGTATTTGATGACTACATAATTACAACAAGATGTACAAAGAGAAATATTTCTTATCATGCTTGTTGTATGAATAATAATAATAATACGATTTTACGAAAACACATCATATTACATGCATTAAAACACTGATACGATATAACTACTGGTGCTTAAAGCATTCGTAAATCCTTGCAATTAACGATCCATTAAGGATAACAAAATCGCGGTTAATTCTCAATCGCCACAATTGCAACGCGGTGACGGAATTCGCCATAATCACGGATAAATATTATAGAAGAATCAAAGTGAGTTACGAGTGGCGAAATTATGGAGCAAATACAACAGTTCGTGACGTTGGTTAAATATTTCTACGATAGCGCCAATTTCGTTGTTCGTATTAACTTTTATGCTTTCGAATGAGATACAAGCATGCTTCGGAAGCGGATTTCGCATTTCGGAATGGCTTTTATGCCTGATAAATTATGCCGTGGACTGTCCATTTATCGTTTACTTGCTTCCCGTATGAACAAAAATACGAGCATTTTGCAATTCTGTTATTACCGCGCCCAAGTGTGTTAGTACACATACTTTTAATTGCAGAAATTTAGTATTTTAGTGTATTTTAATCTTTTATATTTTTGTGCGTCGGTTAATTTAAAAATATTTCCAATGTTATCTCACGTTTAACATAAAAACCCACGGAATTTGTCTTAGAATACAAATTTTTCTTCTACATTTGAGAATTGACAGTAATATGTTTTATAAAGCATAAATGTGCAAAGATAAGTAATCGGAAAAATATTTCTTATTTTCCCGCCATGTTATTCAAATAATTTTGAGGTAGAGAAACAAAAATTATTCTGTGAATGCAATTTTATGGAATTTGAGTAGAATTTAAGTGAGATTTACAATCCCCATTATCTGAGCAATGAATTTTCTCTACTATCAGCGACTTCCATGAAACAGACAAATAACCCTTCCAAAGTTTACTGGTTTTGCTATCAATTGAGCAGAATTTACATGGAGAACCGAATCGAAAGGTGGTAGATGTAACAGAGAAAGAGAGAGAGAGAGATGTAATTCTCGTGTTTTGCGAAATACAAAAGGATGGTAACACAGCCGTCGGTGATAAGCTGGCAGGCAAATTGATATTATTGATTTAGCCATAAATCTTGGAACAATGACTCGAGATTGCCCTTGTTTCAACATCGTCCACGTATATCTCTGGAGGCAAGAGATCGGACCCGGTGGCTGATAGTCGGTAGTCAGACAGGCGAACCCGTCAGAAAACCAGACGAGAATGCATGAAACTGAATTTATCTCGAGCCCGGTTTGCGCTCAGGCTGTTTTACTCCTTCTCTCCCGGGGCAAAGGCTTGTGTCGTTTCTCCGCCAGTAAGTAAGCGCACGATTAACAAATTGGCAGAAAAAACAACCCCGAGGACTCGACAAAACCGACCTACAATGACGTACTGGCGACATGTGTACGTTACGCCTGCGTATCTTGTTAACTGGATGTACGTCGATTACCGCCTACCACGTTCGGCCTGTCATGTCTTGAGTAATTTTATATGTGAAGCAACGAAAAAGTCGCTATCGGGAAACGCAGAAGAAGAAAGAGAGAGAGAGAGAGAGAGAGAGAGAGAGAGAGAGATGGACAGAGAGAAAGAAAGAGGAGAGAGAGTAAGCTTGACGTCTATCTGGTTTTGTAAACAACATATGTACGTTTAGTGGAGTTTTTTGTCGCATGTGGAATTACATGTAATGGAAAACGAGAATGTCTATCCTGATCACGTGTACGTGTCAGGCATCCTAACGCCTTGCAATTACACTTTGACGCATAATGTTGCCACTTGTTTTAATTAGATAATCAATTTACTTTCAGATTGTGTAGTAAGCTGGAGATAAAGTCAATTGTGACGTTGATGCGATTTTGAGTTTTGTTTTGAAAAAAGAATCCATTGTTTTGAAAGTGAAGCTCTGCTTGGAAATATTTATTCTAGAATTTTGATTTCTCTTTGCACGAGGGTGTGTAGCTTGTTTATGTTTATACTTTCGAGGTTCTACTGCTGTGTAGTGTATAATGACAGTTTTGTCGTTATGAATACAGTGAAATTTGAAATTGAAAATATTATGGAAGTGTCGAGTTAATGGTGTTACAACGTAAGGAGGCAATTTGTAAAATAATAACACGATTTTTGAGTTATCGTTAGGTTTGTTGATACAACGGGCATTTTGTTGACGTTACTGAAATCGTTTTTTTGAGAGAATCAGGCAGAATTGTATGAGGAAATTAGAAATAGTGGTGATAATCTATTTCCTATTGAAAATACAGAAAAAATGTAGATTGAATAAATGAAATTATTTTAGTTTTATTTTATATTACCCTTTGTGTGTAAAAAGTTTGAAAAGTTCCACTAAATTTATTAAGTAATTAATGGTATCTTGCATTTGTATTATTAGGTGACAAAAATTTGCATGAAAATCTGATGAAAAATAACTTGAGTGCAGTAACAGTACAAAACGCATAACAATTGATTGTGTGAAGGCTGCATTTACACTAGGAATCGTTATTAAAAACATTTCTAATAATGCTTTCTGCAAAAGGGAGCAAACAAGTAGTTTCAAAAATGAAATTGAACAAATCAAGTTCATATATGAAAATTTCTATTCTTCTTCTATGTTATATCAATTTATAGAATCATATTTACATTTTCTGAAGTATCTTATTTGAGTAAAGATTTGGAAACATATAATTTTTTCTTATCATACTACAAGCATCGCAAGGAAAACACGCTGTCACAATATTTACAGGAAAAGAAGTGGTTTGTGTTCAGAAAAAATAAGTCGCAAATTTTCCCGCATACATTAAACAAATTCAAGTAATACCACTTGAATTCTTTTTTGAAACATCTGCAATCCGTTTAAAAATTTATCAGTAAGATGTCTTCAAAATTCTTTAATTTAAAATTTCTACGTATAAGCACTAAAATCCTCATTTTTATTCTCTACTCCAAAATGTGATTTTACGGTCAAACTTTTGCACCAAAATAGCTATAATATTTCAATGTATTTATGTATCTATTGTCATCTAATAGTCTCCAAACTTGAGTAACATTTTCGTTACACAACGAAATTTGCCCCATCCATCTAATGTACCTTAACAAAGGCGATATTTTAATTAAGTGCGTATTCGAATTATTCTCAGGTCAAATCCGAGAGCAGAACGCGAAAATTTTGCGCTTCGTGAGAAATTTGCATTGCCGATTTTCAACCCGTGTGCAATGCACCTATTTTCTACAAATCCTACTTTTAATTCGACGATCGATCGATCGGTCGAATATAGTACGGAACAGTTTTTGGTTATTTCATGTAATTTCTGTAGAAGTGAAGGGGTCGGTGCAAGGACAAATTGCGATTGGTGCAATTTCGAATGGTTTTCTCTTGCGACCCTATTTCGGTGATTGGAATGCAGCGTATAATTTCAGTTGGTGAAATTGCTTTATTACTTTCACCCCTGACTTGTGAATTTTCGCTACAACAGCTTTTTCATGAACGGCAAAAACTGCGAGCAATACGATTAAAACATACCCGGAAGTTAGTGTGGAAGTTAAGTTCACGTTACTTCAGCTTTCCCGATATATTAGCGTTTAAACATTTATCAACAAGCTTGCATAATGTTTTACGTGTTAAAATGATAAATATTGTTATTAGATTGAAATATCCAATTCCTCTAGATTTAATCCTAATATAGAAACTAGCAACGTAAGCTTATTTTTCTTACTTATGAAAAATACAACTTTACCTCTTCTTACAGTCTGAATGTGCGAAACGTAAACGCGAAT
>NW_017100150.1:2559299-2561351 GCF_001263275.1 Habropoda laboriosa | reverse complement strand
AAACTATCGATATTAAACGGCGGGTTACCTGCCGTAAAGCGTGTCACCACGAGGGCAAACAATACGGTAGCAAAGGAAAAACTGCAAATGAGCGTAGATTGTCGATTTGAGGACGCTGATTTCACGGCGGCTCAGGTATATCTGACAAAAGAAAAGAAGGTTTGCCTCGGCACTGTTTGACTCCTCCTTCGTCCGCTTCACTCCACCTCCGCGAACGATCGGTTTCGTCTCGTATGCCATCAAGAGCAGCGAACTTCTCTCCTCGACCTGTCGTGAATGAGCAAAAACGTAGGTACGCGTGCGTGCAGGAAGATGACGAAGCTCCGTCGACGTTGACGTCGTCTTCGCCCTCGAGATCTCTCGTCTTCGTCACTTTCAACAACGTAAGAGACCACCTCCTGGGCACACGAGTGTTTGATAAACCGGTTAAGGCCCGTCCCCGGATCTGTTTGCCTTTGGCTTTTGTAACTTTACTAGTGTTGTGACTCGACTCGGAGCTAACACGAAAAAAGGGTCCGCGATGGTACCCCGAGCAAACAGTCCGTGTGTGTCCCGGATCAACACGGCGCGCGCCTCTATCGCCGACCGTATATACCTTACTCACCGACCAGGAACACGCGGATGTTGAAAACGAGGTAGACAGAGCCGAACGATACTTTTCACGATATCTTTACTTGTAATCGAGAAAACCTTGCATTTCACCCGGTGCTTTCTAGACCCCTCTCTTTCTCGACTCTGTTCCGGGGAACTGTTGTATCCAAAAACTGAAAAGGTTTGGTGTTTAAATAGTGCCCGACAGGGCGAGACACCGCGTAATTACGAAACGCGAAAGAAAAGAAAGTTGTAGGCTTGTGGACACTTTGATGGAAACTCGACTGGGATATTAATAAATCGTAAATCTAACGAGAATGTGATTATTAGCAATACTGGTGTGATTTTTCCAGAGAAAATAAGAAAATGGTAATCAGCTTCGATTGTTATCCCGTATAAAAGTATAAAATGTTAGTTTATACAAAAGTATGTTTAAAGAATTAGCTTTGGTTGTTATTGCATTTGGTTATTGTTTTGTGTAAAAATATAAGATGTTAGTTTAAACGAAAGATTTTTTAAACACCTTGTTTTGAATGGAAGGAATAGTAAGAATATGTGTGAAGAAGTACACAGTAGCAGTGATTAGAACAAGAACCCTCGTCTTTGAAATTGTGAACAGTGCATTTTAACGAGAAAATTATCTAACGGAACAAAATCTGCAGATATTCTTATAAATACCGTGCAACGCTCTCTTTACGTGTTTGCAAAGTAGATCGTATGAATTTATATAATAACCCAATCATATATAACGAAGTACACGATACACATGATAACGGTTAAGGCAATCAATAATGAATTATGGGGTCAAGAATTTTAATAAATTTGTTAGGTCGTTCTAGAATTTAAAAAGAATAAAATAAGATCCGCGGTATTTTATCAAGGATAGTGATTTTTCATAGTTGCGAATATTTTTTCAAACTGTCACGAGGAGTCTGGCAAAATGCAAAGAGAGTAGAGAGATAAGTTGCTTGCGAAATTCAAGATCCCGTATCGTTTTACGAAAAATTTTCATTTGGATTTATTTTAAATACGAAGGACCAGTTTCTCGGGGCTCGTTTCTCTCGCTAGTTAATTTATGTTTTCCAACGCGATTTATATGTCGGATTGAATTCCGACTCTGTAATAATTATACGATTGGCTCTATCCAGCCACGATGGTTAATTTACAGCCGTGTAATTAGACACAAGCTGAGAATTTGTTCCATTTCGAATCGAAGTATTTCGACCAGTTGTTTTTTTTTTAAATATAGTTTTGTTTCATTCACAACTCTCGAAACGTAAACTTCGTTAGAGCAAATCGAGCGTACACGCAAGATGTACTTATAATAAGAGGAGAGGATCGAACGAGAGAAGAAGAAAAAAAAGTCGAAGTAGAGCCGAACGATATCTTTCTTCCTGGCCATCATTTCCGAAGCCAAATAAACACTCGGGGAGAGGAGCCGCCTGGTGCGTTGATTCGGTT
>NW_017100150.1:2552961-2559282 GCF_001263275.1 Habropoda laboriosa | reverse complement strand
ATTAACGAAACACGCTTGAAAAGAGGCGTTGTCATACGAAACCCTGTCGCACCTCGATATCTCTTCCGTTATCAATTGTCGAACGTTGTGCACGAAAAAAAAAAGAAAACACACACACACACACACACACCGTTATCATTGTAAAATACAACACTTACATTCGTTCGTATCCTAAACTCGAGATTACGATTGGACGAGAAAACGTTTTGTACCTTTTGTGTATTGTCCGGATAATTTTTCCATTAATGTGTTTCACACGTGGCGCAACGTTCTTTAATTTTTCAGCGTTGACCATTTTGCGTCGCACGCGTTACCAGCCTGTCGATTATGCCTCTGCGCGAAATCTGATCACGCGTACCGAGAACTCGATTTAAGATTAACTATCGCGTAATTATGTATCGGTTAGAACGAGGAATACGTTGAACGTAATTTTCGTGTTTCAATGGTAAATCTTTGGTGTAATAGATATAGTACAGGATCGTGGTAGAGTATGTTGAAAGATGAAATAACGACGATTGAAAAGTTAATTGAAATTGCTTAATAAGCAACAGCCTTTAATTTCTACAATGGATACGATAAGACACATGCAATCATTGTACAAAAATTTAGCAGAAAGACAAAGTCCAAGTTAATTATCTTCTATACATTTGTAAACGTTTTATCAATGTACCTTATGACCGAACAAGTGGGTGTACAAAGTTACACACTTCTAAGTTGGTATCCAATTTCGCAGATAGGTGATTATTTTTCCTCTCCTCTTGAAAAAGGAGAAAAAGTGTTGGTACATCGATACAATTGTACGATAATAAGTTAATTGAGTTAGCGTATTACGATCTAGGAAAAGTTTAATCGTCCTCGGTTCATAGATCAGAGGATACTTCGCGTCGTAGAGTCGGACGAGAAACTATAACAAACGGGACGAAAATTGTAAATAGTATCGTTTGTAATATAGGCGATGTTATAACGTTTACTATCAAGTATACGCATCCATTGACACGTGTGAATTATTGTTATTTCATTGAAGGGTAATTTGCTAATTTCCAATCGAACGTTATCAAATCGTGATATTACATACCGCGATAAGGTATAGGTACGCACATTAGCGCCTCCTATTATTCCCATTTATCTGTTTAACTGTCGACCGCTAATTACCATTATCGAAATTATCATAATCATCGACATGGTTGTGATGAAACCCGATTGTAATCGTCGACGTTTGAGAAAAAAATAATTACGAATAGTATTTTCTTATTTCTCAATATAACGAACAATTACAGTTACCGACAGTCTGCGGCATTTAAAGATTCTTTTTTCTTTTTAAAGAGAAGGTTTGTATAATCGCGCTGCTACGCGTAATTAAAGAAAAAAGTGCCTGAAACGTCGTGAGGAATCCTCACGTGTCACTGCATCATTATGTACCTACACTACGGCAAAAGTTGCCGCTAGATGCACCTTGTCGTTAGTTCTTTCCTGCAAGTGATTCCACGAAATGTTCGTGGCAAAGAGAGAGAGAGAGAGAGAGATAGATAAATTTCAGTTTTCCAGCGTAAGTGTAAGTACGGCGAAACAAACGGATGCGAGCAGTCGGTCATGTTTCATAAACCCGAAGGAACCGATAAAACTTATTAATCGCTCGTCCATCAAATATAACGAAGAAGAATTTGTCGTACGACCGACATTTGCCCGTAACGTGGCTCGTTTCGCATTTTTCACGATGAACAGAAGAATAAAGAATATATAGATATGTATAGATATATATATTTTGTTCGAAAGATACGAAAGAGAATTATACAAGCTAGAGAGAAAGTGGATAGAATTTAGCAATGTACACACACCGCCTTAGTGTGGCGAGGGCGAACGCTCCGGCCACCAGCAGCTCGAAGATCATCTCTTCCTCGTCCTCCTGCAGGAGAGTCTTTGGCTTCTCCCGTCGATACTTCTTGCTCGCATCCACTCACGCACTTCCGGTCCCACCGCGGCTCGAGGCTTTTTTCCAAGGAAAGTCAATATATCCCTCGAAATCGAGATCGATCGTTAAACGAACGTGAAGAAACAAAAACGATGCTTGTTGGATGTGAACACGTTTGTGTGATCGTTTCTAAGTAGATTCGGGAAGATACGAGAGAAAGGTAGATATACACGCGGTCAGATCGATGTCAATGTGACATAACAGCGCACTAGGAATCTCAACATCGTGCGAAGTTTATCCCCCTTGGTTGCGATTTTGAGAAAATCAAATGGCCTGCCTTGGCTACGCGATTCGAGCGATGCGTTCGCCGTGGAACGCGCTAGTTGTCATTCGAAAGAACAACGTGTCCTTGTTTCGATCCCTTCGGTTGTACACAGACTTCCGAGCGGGAGAACCGGCGCGGTTGACCATTCGGCTTGCCGATCTCGTGGTGACTGAGTGGGTCCTCGGTTGCGACTCCCAGTTACTCACTCCGGCTCACGGACTCACTACTCACCTCGTCCTCTCGCTCTTGCACGCTCGCTCACCGCCACTCGGTCCCACCTCCTTCCCTCCTGCCGCCACCTCCTACGATACCCCACCTCCTCCCTCTCGGTTTCGGTCTGCTCCTCCGGCTACCTCTACGCCCTCCCTGCCCTCCCACCTGCGGCTGCACGCCACCCTTGCCACGATACCTTGCCTCTCTTTGCGTGGGGGATAGATACACGGCTTGGCCCCCCAAACCACGATGATTTCATTACGCGTACACGCTTAATCCCTTCGCCACGCTTGCGGTTCGCCTTTACAGTTTCATCGACTTGGTTTAGGGTGCCAAATATATTAATCTGTGATTCTCGAGGCGTAAAGAAATCTAAACGATTGCACCGTTTCTTTTTGTTTCTTTTTGGATATTAGAAATTCGATGAAATTTATGAGGACGTTAAGACTTTGGGAAAGAAGCCACCGAATTAATATCCCGTGGTTATTTCTTTGCCGGCACTGATTGTGTTTTACTGTGATGCGGCCGACGTACGAATATCGTTTATATTGCTACTGATATTACGATTCCTGTTTTCTTCACTGTACTTTGATTAATCAAGAACTATATGGGCCATTGATAGCGGGAGGATTATTTTTTAATATGGGCATATGTGTCAGTTTGACGTGTCCTGATCTCTTGTCCTGGTTATTATGGTTTTTCCTTACTGTTGGAATTTTGCTTGGTTTTCAAATCTCTAAAAATTGAATATCGTCTTCTAAAGAGCGTTTGTTTCATCGTTTTTCTATAGAATGTCGAAGAAATTTCGTTTGGAACTTATTAGGATTTGATAACAAAAGCATTAAATGCCATGTGATTATTTGTACGTTCGATGGCATCATACACCGATAAAGTCGTCGCGGTACGATGTGATAGAAAGTGACGTCGTCTGGGAGATTATGACGCGACGTTTTGATAAAATTTCGGCTCAAATATTCTGCATACTCACACTTTGTTGCTCACTTTAATCCAATATTGCATTTCGCACCAGTACCAATTACTTCCAATGGAAGACTTCGAAATTTTACGTAGAATATTTTATCACAGTTAAATAAAATAGTTTCGATAGTTGGAGTTTCCGGGGATTAACTAAAACCAGATAAAATTAGACTGTCCTCGATGAACAATCGGAAGAATTTCAATATCAACCGCAATAAGGATAAAACGTATAAAATTATTTAACGAGCAGAAAAATTCGAAGAATTACTTTATGGAATTTATGGCTTTTAATCTTAAGTCAGATCCGATGCATCACCAATTCCAATGTAATCTTCGATCGAAAAATTTGAGAAAGGAATTGAAGAATTTAACAAACTTTTCAATCTTTCGTATAATTTCAATTAAAAAGAAAAGAAAAGAGACAGCACACCGAACAATCCTTCGACAACTTCGACTCCTAGCTCATTACGAAGAAAGTAGGTGTAATTTATAAAATTGAATCGATTGTGCAAAAAGTTTGCAAACAATAATTCGCTTCGATAACGGACGGGCGTCGATAAACGCATTCGATACTTTTATTCAACGAGAACGAACCTCCGTCGCATACGTCACTGATAAGATATTATGTCCACGATTAGATGTGTCGCGTCGCACACTTTGATCAAGTGGTTGCAAGAGACTCGTCATACGTGCTTGATAACGAGCAATATTATCTGGTACGATAATGGGTATAGCATTTGTGTTACTTTGAGTAGGTTCGAAATGGTATTTCTATATGCGTCGGGTGTGTGCTCTCCGGGGGGATTCACTGCCGGTCCCATTAACGCGTGCAAATTATTCGAATATTATGCGCTGCAAATTAGAAGGCACCGCCGAGATGGCCCGCTGTAAGTCTCGAGGATGGTGTCGGTCGCTTCGGGATTTTAATTTAACGATGTGCGCGCGCTGTCTTAACCTTAGGCCCCAGGACACGTGAAGCTTTCGCAAGGATACATCCACAAGGGGATCGAATTGCCGCGCCAATTATGGTGTCACGTCGTTAATTAACCGGTAGTCGGGCCTACTGGCGTGTTCCGCAAACCATGTCATTTCGACTGTGAATAGTTCTTGCTGATACCCTCGCAAAATCATTTTTAACCACGGAGAACCTCGTAACGAAGTACTGTTTAGCAAGTGCAAAATTCCGTCTTTACTATTTCATTGTGGCACACTGCCGTTGATAGCAGGGATTTTTGAATAGTATTTTTTTGGTTGAATTTTGATGAATTATTCTGACCAGTTCTACACACACAAATTGGAATGACCGATGCGAAAATTCGCTCCTCAGAGAAGTAGTATGAGAGGTAATAATTGGAATTTTTAATTATGGTACACTGGTTGATAGAAGTTGTCAGAGAACAAAAGAATTTTCGAATGGTATTTCGTTGAATTTTGATGAATTATTCTGACCGGTTACGCTGACACGCGCAAATTGGATTAATTATTAGTTCTGCATGAGTTTACCGTGATAAGAATATGCAGATAATGTTGTTTTAATTCAGCAATTAACGTCTTATTGAATCATGTTACATTGACATTGTTCAAAACTAGTTTCCCGATAAGGATCAACGCCGTGAAGAAATATAAAACAGGGGTTTTCCCGACTTTTATCATTCCTGTTCTCACAGTTTCATTATGTAATACGCCAAGATCTTTTCGAACAATTGGCATACTTGGGTTGGAAAATGGAAAATTCTCGTTACGCAAGGCTAACTCCTGAAATCGGTCGATTTCTCGGCACGGTCGTTGTTTCCGACACTAGTGTCGATGCAGGTGTCAAGTTTTTGCTAGTCATTAGAACGGAAATACGTAGCACCGTTGCACGACTTATTTCTTTTCTTTGCTTCGAGCATGTTTCTTCGGTCATTCTTTCGCCAGTTTCGAGAACAACGAGAAAGTGAAAGAACCGAAGAAAATTTTATTATCGTCGACGGTATTTTATGCTTTTTATATCTAAAATGTGTGAAAAAAATACAGGAAATTTTCGTATTTCGAGTTATTCTGCTCGAAGGGATGAAAAATTGAACGAGCTCGTAGCATGAACCAAATGTCGAGTAAATAATTTCAGAGATTTATAATACAGGGCGATGAAATTATTGAAATAAATTATTTGAATTTACATTTCAAATCACACTTTCAAAAAGTATTAAAATTCTAGTGTTCTTGTTTTCCGTAAGTAATTGCGCGAATATCGATACCATATCAATGTTTGCATTAACTTGCGTAAAAAATTCAAGTGTAGGTCAGGAAGCGACCGTGAATATGTAATCGCGATCTAAAAATAACTCGCGCCTAAAAATAACTCGCGTCTAATAATTGCCCGCCGTACGAGTTTCTTCGCAAACAGCAGATTTGTGCTAAAATTAGTGGGAAAATTGAAAAGGCATCGTAATTAAGGAAAAAGTGAATAGATCTATAAAGCAGGAAAACGAGAAAAAAGTATGAAATAAAAGTAATATAATCATGTGGCAAGAAAAATTGAACTTGGCTGCGGTTCTCTTCTCTCGTAAAATCACTCGGAAGAAGCTAACGCTTCTTCTTTCATTCCGTTTCCACGTTCGAATTGCCAGTGAAAGAACGTTAAAAGACAGCGGCCACACCATCAGGCCAGTGTGAATAGCGTTCTGAACTGCATTCGAGTAGCCGTGGCACGAGCGATTTGCTACACCCAAGTTTGCGGCGAGCAGAAGCTTGAAATCCCATTCGTTCCGTTAACAATCGTGACTAGTATCAACCACCACCCACCCCGAGGAACCACGAGGTGCGATTGTGCAAGAAAAGAGATGGCAGCTTTTTCGATCGTCCGCGTCTCGCGAGAACGCGTCCGCGTGCTCATTTCAGACGGAATTACGTTTAC
>NW_017100150.1:2551661-2552948 GCF_001263275.1 Habropoda laboriosa | reverse complement strand
AAAATTGATGTCCATGAGAAAGTAAAAATAGCCGAGTATGCGGTTATGTTAAAATCGATGGAACTGGCATACCTTGAACTGGAATATCTTCTTTAACCAATTGCATTCGTGCCGCGATTCTAACGAGAGCCTTTAGACACCGATAATTGCACGCATAGAGAACGGTTCGAAACGCGTTTGTGTGTTTGGTGTGAGAAGAGACAAAAAAAAAAAGAGAGAAAAACCACGAAAAGTAGTTGGAGAGGAGGAACGAGGTAAAGTATCTTTTGTTGCGTGTAATGTCACGGGGATGCACAAGCCGATCGATTTTTCCGTAGCATCGGCTATTTTAAACGGAGCAGAGCGCGTCGTGTTTGCCGGTAAACGGTTCGCTTCCTAGAACGTTCGTATGAAACCAAGTCTGATCGTGAGTCATTCTCACCTATTCGCATTCTCCGTGCTCGATGTTAATCCACCTTGTCGACGAGTTGGTACTTCTCGATTTCACGAGTATCGTAACGACGTTGCACACCCACACACATACACAAGTGCGCGAACAAGCACGAGCGCGAACTCGAAGGGGGTCACTCGAACGATTGAGAGTCGTGATCAGCGCACGCTCTGTAAGGACACTCTCGCCGTATCGGATTAATGAATGACTAGGCAGGAGTGGAACTATGAATGAACACCGGCATAGCTCTAGAGTACTATATAAGCATGCACGTTGTGGGCGGTTTTTGCTCTCGGCCAATAAGATCCTCCTGCGGTGACTTGCAGGCGGTCTAATACGATTACGCCGGCTTGGAAATTTACCGAGGTGCCGATCGTGAATACTTTTCCGTGGATTTGAGCCATCGCGTAGCGTCTGACGCGCCAAGTATCGCTCGCGTTTCCGTTTACCAGTATATCCGCCAACACCTCTAACAACCGCGTGCTTTTACTTCCTACATTGTACGCCTAATTATAAGATAACGATTGTTACTTAATTATAGAGCGAAAATATCTTTTACACCGCACGATATCTATCGAGTGAAATTGGTAATTCATCGGTAACGGAGATTTATGAAATTTCTTGTTTTTTTAAACAATTCCAATAATCTGTACTTGTTGAAAGTATGCATTATCGGTTTAGTAAACATAGAAAAGACGGTGTGGTATATTTGTGAGTGATAAAAGTAAATTAAAGAAAGTTTAATTTTATTATACGATAACACAGCTTTCGGATTCACTTTTGAAATTATCAGAAGGAAGTATATGCTTTTTTTTATTTTAACGAAAAGAAAGTTAATTAAAATTCGTAAGAAAGTG
>NW_017100150.1:2544719-2551623 GCF_001263275.1 Habropoda laboriosa | reverse complement strand
GAATTTATGGAAAATAAAACGCGTGCTCTGACAGGTGTTACAATAAATGTGACGAGTTGTTATAAATGGCACTTGATTTTTTCTATTTTGCATACCTGTTTGAAAGTAGTATTTCATTTCGACGGTTTCTTACTCATTGCACATTTAGTGGCAGAAAAAAAGATATAAAAATAAGCAGCGTGTGTGTGTGCTTATGCGCGAATTTATGAATACTTTATTTCCGGTTGAATTAAAACTGCAGCCGTTGGACGATTTACCGGAGCACACAAGTTCACGTGTACAGGTTTACTTATTAGTTAGAATGATAGACACTTCCTTTCGTCTTCTAATCTCCACGTGAGTCACACAATCGGAGGTTTTAGCAAATTCCTCTGCCGCGATAACTTTTATCAATTACATCATTATTTAGATATCCTCATTTAAGCATACCTACGATCTCCATAGCTACGCGCTACGAATCGTGTCGCGCTATTATTTTTTTTCCAAAAAAAAAAGAAAAAAAAAACCCGTTGAAATATTTCTCGAACGCATATTCTCGAATTGTAATTCTATTATGACAGGTATTATATAGAAAAAAAGATGGAACTACCGGTCCATTATGGCATTAGATATGCGACCGTAGCGGGTTAACAGTAAATTAATACCGAATGTATAACGTTCCTATCGGCAGTCGTTATTACATCCACATACGCAATAATTATTACTCCTACTGCGATAAATCACAGACATTCCTACGCCGGAATATTTTACTACTGCCATTTCAAATGGTTCTACCTGAGCAAGTAGTTATTTACGCTCAAAAATCGGAGCAAGGAGATATTAACCACGGCAGTACGAAGCGGGGCCGGTGACGCAAGCGTCACTGAACTTTGCGTGTTTTCCGCGAGAAGAATAAATCTTGCGAATGTGAAATCGTCCATACTCCCTATGTAACGTTGTTCACGAGTCCGCATGCGGGGACGACCGACGTCTCGCAAATTATTGGTAACATCGATGTTTCTGTCGTCGCGGTCCCAACCTTCTCCGGACACCCGTTAGTCAAGGACTTTCAGATGCAAAGTCTCCTGCTGGTAATCCAGCCGAATCGGGACCGGTTCGAAAGTTAATTAAATCATTTGGTTTACCAATATCCTTGCGACCAGTATGCGCGTGTCCTGTAACCAATTAAATGCACCGTGTCATCTAAATGAGTTTCGCGCGTGCGAAAACTCGGCGAGTCTACGTAAAACCGTGTAAGAACAGGATTGAATATTAAGAAGATTAACGAAATAGTTGGTACACACGTTCATTTTTGATCTCGACAACTAACTCGTTTCCAGTGATTTACACCATTGACACCCTTCCTATAAATCTTTCGTACATCTTTGAAGGGAAAAGGCGTCGAACTGTACAATCTTGGAATTTCTCGGAACCCCGTAATCATGAGAAAGCAAATGCGACAAAACAATGGTACGATTTGTAGTCTGATACCTTGACACCAGAATCCAGTAACCACTTGATCCTCCCGATCCCTTTCTTCTCGCCGTTTTAGTCTGTGAGAAGTTTGTAGGAATTTCGAAATCCTTTCTCCCTGAGCGGTCGACACAGGGGTGCTTCGATGAGTTTCGTGTCACGATGGTGTGGCGATGATGGGGTTCGTTGTTGGCGGTAGTAAGAAAACAGAAAGAAAATACGTGCGAACCTAACGCAGAACGAAGTCGGCCAGTTAGAGTCGGTTTCTCAAACGCATCCTTTATCTGATCTGCGGTCTAGAGGTATAGGCATATAATACGGGACAGTGGTGATCGCGTTGTCAAAGTCTATCCCGAGCATATCTTGGTGGCCTCCCGTGGCGAATTTGGCCATTGTTGCCCCGTTCGGGTCTCCCTTCTAAGAAGAAACACCGATCGGGCCCCGCTGTAACTTATTAATATCTGGAGGAAAGTTTACTCTCCGCCGGTGTATAGGCAAATCCAACTGCGAGAGGCATTAGAGTCTGTCATTTCCGCGGACTCCCGTGGGAACGAAGCTCGACACGGAAGGCAATGAGCAGCAAAAGAAGTCGAAGGAACTCGACTACTAGGAGATGCGAACACGCCGGTGGCATTGTGGAGTAT
Source organism: Habropoda laboriosa (assembly GCF_001263275.1). Lineage (NCBI taxonomy): Eukaryota > Metazoa > Arthropoda > Insecta > Hymenoptera > Apidae > Habropoda > Habropoda laboriosa. The sequence goes on along the minus strand of NW_017100150.1, from coordinate 2,549,527 downwards.
TCTCGACAGGTGCGGATCCACCTTCCAGGAAATATCCTGCTTGGTTCTGTCAAGAAAGAATTCCGCGAGAAACCGAGACGTCTTTATAAAGAATGCCAGGCGTTTGGTGTACATGCGTAACGAGTAAAAAACTGTGCGGCTTTAGCTCCTTTGTCGATTCACTTTTCGCCGCTGATCGGTTTTTGCCGTGGCTGTATCGTATACGGTTGGAAAATGACGAATTTTTTAACATTTTACCATATTGTTTTAATATTTGTATCGAGTAGAATTAATATTGCGATACGTGGAAGAAGTATCTGCTGTTAAAAGGGGATTCGTGGCGCTATAGATCATTTTAAAATTTCCAATTTAATACACTCGGGAAAAAGTGTGAAGTCTGCGATGATTATCGACTGTCCTTAAAACACCGATGCTCGCAATAGCCCAAACTAAAAATTGAAAAGCCACTGACGAATCACTTCGAAACGAAGGTTTTTACTTTCTAATTTAGGCAGCACACCATTAGAATATATGTACATCTTAATAGCGCGTGATGAACATACTAAAAGTCCTTGTTTTATTACTTCAAACTAAATCTTCCTGTGTACATCTTTCTGAGAAGCAAAACAAGGGAAATCCTCGCAGCTTCGACGAACAAATCGCAAAGGAAGTTCTTCTGAATAAGTGGTTTCGTTCGAAATTCACCGTATAAACAGTTCTATTTAAAAGAATCCTCCTCCTGTAGCAGTACCGTTGTCTTTAATTATAATCTTTCACTTTTCCTTCACGTCGAGCAGGGGAAAATCCAGAAGTATAACCAACCGTCCACAATTGTATGTTATACGGTGCAAGACTGGATCGGAGTACGTAATAGATTCCACGAACGGACATGCTAGGTGATACCTTGCGAAAATGCGTACATCCCGCACGTTTACGTGCCGTATAGACTGTCAGGTTAAGACATCGTCCGGTAGCCAGACAGGTTGACAGGGGCTGAACCAATTACGCGGAATATTATCCCACCGACGATTTGCACTCCCCTGCAATCACCGTGATTAGTGTTTCGCCGACGCTCGTGTACAGGCATCTCGTAACCACAGCTAATTTGTAAACTCCAGCATGTATTATACATGCACGCATCTATCTATCCATCGATCTAGATTTATTTGTATACTATATATAAAATTTACACGCATATATATTAATATATATATATATATACACAGTTGTGTGTATGTACGTGTGTGTGTACATACATGCATCATAGGTGCCAATAAGTTACATAATTAGATAGGATCGTTCGGTTGGATGCGGGAGAGCTGTCGTGGTTCTTGAGTGCAGCCAATGCAAAGCGTAACTGTATCCCTGATACATCGGGCGTCGTTCTTACTCATAGATTTAAACCTTGGATAAGAGAGCTCAATCATCGAGTTGCTTGTATATTAACGGCAGTTATTGACGTCCGTATTGAAATGTTTCGTCTTTACTTGTTATTGATCGTCCGTGATGCCTGAGCGTAACTGAGAATTTCATATCTTGAGGAGAGTAAACATCTTACCGCGGACATAATGCATCCAATCGACCTACAAAATGTGCATTTTCTGTCGTTTTTGTCATTTCCATTAGCGATAATGAGTAGAAAAAGAGCCTTGTTTGAATAGTTTAATACTTTCGTCACAGCTTGCGTTATGCGTTATAGTAATTAGCATCGTTGATTTACGCGAGATGGAAATAAGAAGAGAAAATTTATTTATTCCTGACGTTAATATTATTTGACAATTTTTCCAAATTAAATCTGGTTTACTTTGATATATACAGGGTGTAACCGGAAATGGTAGCCAAACTTTGGTATTCAGTTCTTCCGGAGGATAAAAAGCAAACATACGTAGGTCCGAAAATTCTTCCTTTCCGAGATTTAGGCACTTTTCGTTTACGTTGAAATTTTGCGTGAATAACTGTCACATGTAGAATTCCCAGCACCGTCATAATTTTTTTCTGTTAGAAGTAAAGTAGTAGAACGAGTCATCCTGGCATAGAAACCAGCGTATGTCCCAGTAAATCAGTGTTTGTCTAAAAATTTGATAGTTAAGAGAGAGTTGTCATGATTACTTATTCTAATATCGAGTGGACAGATAGAGATTTCACTTATGGACGAGGAACGTTTGAACGCCTTCGACAGCCTCTGCTGCAGAGGGAATCAAAAGCAATCAAAAGTGTCGATGTCTCAAATAGGAAGAGCTTCCAAACTTACGTCTTTACAATCTTTTTTCATTCTTAGGAAGAGTAGAATTAGACACCGAAGTAGAGTTGTCATGATTACTTATTCTAATATCGAGTGGACAGATAGAGATTTCACTTATGGACGAGAAACGTTTGAACGCCTTCGACAGCCTCTGCTGCAGAGGGAATCAAAAGCAATCAAAAGTGTCGATGTCTCAAATAATTTTTCATTCTTAGGAAGAGTAGAATTAGACACCGAAGCTTGGCCAACTACTTGAGTTACATCCTGCAGTCACAAAGCGAGTCTTTCGTTGCACAATAGTTGTCATTAGGAACTTCGCTAGAATCTTGTTTTGTAATAGATTGCAGTAAATGTGTACATTATGATCTTAATGACGTATCATTTACGTTTGCAACCTTAAACTATATATGCAACGCGTATAGTTATCACATACCGTTGCCACTTATCGAAGCTGAAAGAGATTACAGAGTAGTAATAATAAGTCTACTTCTTAACTATCGAATATGTAAAGTGTTCGACTGAATAAAGAATAGATTTATTGATCGCGGGAGAAGAAGAAAAATCATGTCCCCCTATCGTAACGTTGCTGTAATAATATCAGAGTAGAAGCAGCGTCTTTCAACTTGCGACGTTTCGCAGCAGCGAGCTACTAGATAGACAGGTATCTACCTGGAAACGGGTAACTACTTATTGTCACCTCTAACGAGGCCGTAACAAAAACTCAGCTACTTGCAGGTGGGAATGCTGCCAGGTTATGAAAGTATCAATTACCTTCTACGTTCAGTTCCCTAATGAGAGGAACAGAGCCATGGACTACCGAGTCGCCATAACTTTGATTCCTAGATTTATTGCGATTTTTTTTAGGTATCAACGTGGATGGCGTTCGCCAATCAGCTGTTACAATAGCTTACTTATTTTCTCCTTTTAATCAGTATGTTTCTATTGCATAGGTACGATTTTTATTGTATATATTTCATGATAGAATTTGTTTCGCAACAAAATATTCCATTTATACGTATAGTTCGATATTTGGTAAATTAAAGGGGGAAATTGATGACAGTATGATGTAATTACTGTATATGGGTTGACTGACGTTGAATTTCTACGGAAAATTCGATTTCTGTGGCATGTATAGTAGTTTTTATTATTAGATATTCCCTATCTCGGAAATTTTTAAACTGTCGCTGGTTAAATAGTTTAAGTTTAAACTACTTGAACTACTCAAGAGGTGAAAGAAAATTTGAAGACGTGCTTCTAAAAGTGAACATGGGGTTGATAGTCACTATTTCGAAAGGGGCTATTTTAATTTAGAATAATTTTTTATAGATAAAAATTATATGCATAGTATATTTTAATTTATAACTGCCATAACGTATATGAAAAAAATTAACGTGACAGCAAAGTCGTTATGTAGAAGACTGGTGCAAGCAAAGAAAATTAACTATATTTTTTATGAAATTACAAATACAGACTCAGGTATTATATTCGAGAGTAACTATGATTACTACCAAAATTTAAATAGCAATCAAATCAGTGTAAAGATTCACAAAGTTTAAGTTTCGTTTATGAAATTTGCCCGATTTCTACAAGTTTCAATTATGATTGAGTGCGTTACTGAAACGTAATATTTCCTACGAGTACTGACAATCTGATCTCTCGTTAGTCAATCGATATGCGTTATCGATCCCTTAATAACTATTATTACAAGCTATCGAGCTTTACCTAACGAAGATCCGTAGACATGGAGATTAAGCTTTGAGAACCCTCTGGCAATTTTACGGCTCGTATGTTTTACAACGAGTTGAGTATATCGACGTTGCATAAATATGAAAATGCAACGGTTGAAATTTATAATCTCGTAAGTTCTGTACAGACTACAATACGTAGTTTCCTTACCTACAATTTCTGATTTGTGTCTGCCAACACAGACGACGTGGGTACGATTCGAATTCCCAACTTAAAATCCATAGAAGGTACGATATCGTATCCACTGACGTCACTCACTTTTCTGGTGTTTCATTGTTCAAAAAGACAGACGTGCATTCGGTAAATGAATAAGGAAGCAAGAAGTAAGCGTTGAAGTTCGAATGGTAGACAGGTAGGTTCGCGCGGAGGAGTTAGGGTAGGTTGGCACTTACACGTTTCATTCGTCGCGGAGGTGATCATTCATTAGGTACCATGGTTATTAGCCATAATTAGGAAGCACTTAACTAGTAGTTCCACTTACAAAATCGATGAGAGGAAGTACGGATGAATTGAATAAATATGAGTAAACCTTTGCGCGAGTGGGCTTGGATGACATAAACAAAACCGGTACTACAGTAATTTATGTATCGCATAAACTACACGCATGCTGAAGTCATAGAGAGCGTAGAATAAATAAAGGTGTAATCGAAAACACCTTTTACTGCATCAAAGTTTCGCGGACCAGTTAATTTTTCTTTCGCTAAAAGTTGTCGAAGTGGGAAATTTTTAATTAAATTTACTAACGACGTGTTAAAGAAAATTCTTTAATGTATGCACGAATAGGTACCTTAGATCAACAATGATTACGTATGCGTTCAGATAGTAATGTTAATCTTGTTTA
>NW_017100150.1:2529768-2544636 GCF_001263275.1 Habropoda laboriosa | reverse complement strand
TTATCTTGTTTAAATTTATTCATAGTATACGTTTTTTTTTTTTCTTAAACAAATCATTAAAGTTTCAAATTGTATACAAGTGTGGTGAATAAAATGTAATACAATTTGTATCAAGGTACGTTATAAAGGGTGTTTCGTAATTTGTGGAACAACGTGGCCATTTCAAGCGCTCCCCTAAATTTCATAGAATTAATTTCTATATATACAAATTACTATAGCACTTCTGTTAATCACTAAAACATCCTCTAAATTGTTGGGAAATTTATATAATACATTCGTATATGGTTTTTTTGAGGAAGCAAACGTTCACCGCTTACGTCTTAAAGACATGATGCAGAGGTCTATTAACGCCGGACTTGCCAATAGCCCTAAAAAAAGCATTGTTTAAAACGTCTGCCAGTGTTTTTTGAAACTGTTCTTAGTATTTCTGGCATACGTGCCTGTCCTCGCACTTACGTACGTGCAGGACCGTTACTCGATTCAAGGAAAGTCTTGATCAAACTTTTACTACGAACTTCTGATCCAGATTTTACAGAGACCATGACCATGGTAGTGATGATGTCATCGTCATCGAGGACTTTCTCTTCCGCAAACTTTCGTACACGCTGACAGTGTTTCGCACCATAGAACGGAGGTGTGTAGTGTCTGGGCCTGAGCGTTTCCATTCATGCATTCAGCCTTTCTTCTAAGGTGGGAATTGTTCGGGACCGAGTGGGAGGTAAAAGCATTGCGAGAGTGCAGAATGGTGTACATAAAAGAAACCCGCGGACTGAGTATGTGTGCCATACTTGCATCGCAGCCCGATTCAATTTTATCGCTCAATACGACGATCGCGAAAGTGCGCGTTTATTAATGCGGTGTCAAAAGAAATGTAGACGTATTATACATTGGATTTTTCACGTGCGAAACGTTGACGATGTTTAACACCGTGTACATTTATATTACTCGATGGAAATATTCATTTTTCTATATTTTATTCGACACGTTTCGTTAATTGTAATTTTATGTAATACAGAAGGCTGTGAAATATTGTTTTTTTGTAAAAATTTTGTAAAAATTTGAAAAGGTACTTGACGAATGAATAATTTGTTCTGAGTTTCTAATAAAATATTATTAAAATATGAATCTTGAAATTCGTTAGGAAAATTAATACGTGTCTTGTGCTTTTCTGGTTTGAATAAAGCAGCTAAGAATTTTTTTCGATATTTTTTCCCCTTAGAATAGACAAAAGTAAATACAGAATTTAAAAAAGCTTTCAAGGGTGAATCTGCACCTTCAAACTAAGGGAGATTTATCGGAAGGATTTTAAATTTTTAAAATTTTTCACACGAACGAGATTGTGTGAGTCACACACAAAAGGAAAGCGCTCGCCTCCTACTCTCGCCTTCTAATATTGTAATAGGCGAACGCTACGTGCATCCCGTCACAAACGCAACACGATACGATCGTTTCTCCAATGTCGTGTTTTTCACACTTTTTTTAATACCATAGAATTTACATCTCTTCTTAGACCACTGATTATTTACCGCTGACATTAACAACGAACACTAAATAACACTACTGACGATAATAACAACAGTAAGGATAAATAAATAATTATTACTAGTAGAATTTATTACTACAAACTACAGAAACGCTATACTATATAAAAATGATGCACACGTACAAGATAACATAAGCTAAATAAAATAGTACTGTAAATTCTCTACAAGTGTCAGTCAGTTTGGATTCTACAAGTGTCAGTATAGATGGTCCTACGTCATTGCTGCGCCTATGTTATCTCGCTCGCTGTCGGTCAAGCGTGTACCAATTTTTCTGATGAAAATGATATCAAACACGATATAATTTGAACAACATTTACTTATTAACACACGTTCACTGTCTGGCGTGACAGTGAAAATTTCGAGATAAAAAAACGTAAAATTAAAAAAGTTGGTATTTAAATCGCTTGGATGCCTCGACTCACGTTTCATCCTTATCTCTATTCGCTGTTCTTGACTACGTTCGGCAAACTACAAAGGCGGGCGCGAGGCTCGAAAACGTAGTCCCTGACTCTACAAGTGTCAGGTTTAGATCCTTGCGGACTGACACTTGTGGAGAATTTACTGTATATCGAAGATAAAGCAGTGCTGAAACGCTTTTGTTCTTTAACAACTGCACGAAAGAAGACGAAGTAATCTTACGACATGTGGTTCCCTTTAAACTTTTCCTCGTCTCCTCGGGCAAAATATACGAAAATAAAAAAATCTTAATTTTCATATATTTTAATTAATTCACTATTTCAATTATCTTTGTAAATTGAATCATATCAAAACTGCGATTTCTTTGAGGATACATACACGAGTTCATGGCCACGTTGTTTTTGTTGATAAAGAATGTATGAGTTCATTGATCGCGTTCATAGCCCTTTGTGTGACTGTACACGTAAGTTCATCGTGCTCGAAGGAAGAAAAATGCCAACTGTTGCATTCTTGCATACGTGGTTTTGTTAAGTACGATAAATCAATAATAGATAAATAATCAATACGCGAGTTCGTAAATCTTGGGGTATTTAAAATTGCATAGCAGAGAAATGAGAAATCGAAGAATTCAGCGACATGTATAATTTATATGTCGCAAGCTGTTCGACTGGTTTGTTATAACATTATTAAATGTTAATGAATCAAAACTGAGCGAACAATGCTATACGATGAATAAACGGTGTATCAACACTCGGAGAATGAGTCAGTATCTTGATTACTACGATATTTACAAACCAGTCGAGCCGCTTCAATTATTAAACTGATTTGCCTAATTATACTTTCGCTGATCTATAGCTGTAAACATTGAAACACACGATCATCGCGTATTTTTTTACATCTGTAGTACAATACATGTACCAGACAAAAAGAAAGCCGAAAATCGAAAGTGAAGAAGTTTTTATGGGAATTCAACTAATTCGTGAAAAGAGATAATATGAGAAATTAACTGCATACACGTACGTTTGATGGATCGAAAGGGAAGGAGCTTTTTTGGGGGGGAATTAAATTGTGTGTGTGTGTTTTTTTTTTTCGTGGTTGAATGAAAAGAACGATCGATCCAATTCTTGTTATAAAAGGTCTTTATCGGTGTAACCTTGGTGGTCTTTTCAAGTGACTGCATCCGAGTTCGTTTCTTCCGATTATATCGAATGCCACTGGTATCTGACGCCGTTGAACGTTCTCGATGCCTAATGGTCCGTATTAAGCGGCCTGTACCGTAATTATCTATGTCACCAGTCAAAACTTGACCGAGACACCGATTACGTGGCTGAATTAGGTCGGCAGCGGGTGCAATTAATAACGAGGCAACGCATCCATTAGCTAAGAACCGCTCGAGATCTGGCTTGTACCCTTCTTCTGACAAGTCCTCCCGTAGCATCGATCTTCCAACTGCACCCAGCTCGATAACTGATTATCTACGAATATTGATTCGCATAACGACGGAACTTGCCTGTAAAATATGTGCTCGACCAACAAAGTGTCTCCTCAAATTGATAGGTTTCATAACTCAACTGTAATCTTGATGATACAATGAAGGATAATAACTATAGATTATATGCACAGATTGAAACACTTCGTGAACAGAAATGAAGCAAACGATTATCTTTTATACAACGCAATCGTTATGTGTGTTACACCCTTTTTTCTTTGTTTGAGTAAATATTTTGTTTTTTTTTTTGTTTTTGTCACGTGTGCAGTGGGAAGTATGTTAAATTTGCAAGTTCGTCTTGAATTAAATTTAGTTTGTAATTTAAATATTGAAATGAAGTTATCAAGGTAGTATGTTGTTATTTTTATTTATACATCGTTGTTTTTAGTAAATGATAATTTACTTTTTAAATTTAGAGAAGGGAATATAGTTGATTTATACAGTGCTTTTGAGGTTGCATACGGCTGTTTGGAACATGAAATCAACTTTCTATTGACTTTAATCATTCTTAATCGTTGGCTTAACAGGACTGTAAATTAATATATTATTTTCTAGCTTTCCATTGATTGCATATTTCCTGTAAATGTATTTTTATTATTGTATATTTCTTGCAAATATAATGTAAAAAATTTATACTAAGCTTTAGATTTGCAACGTTTTAAAGAATTGAAATTAATAATTACTTTTTAGTCGATACTCGAATATGACTAGCTGAAAAATAATTATTGTGCAGATTGTTCTAGCAAAACGCGAACTTCTCACTGTCTAAGAAAAAAATATATGCTTCTCTGCAAAAAATACTGACGACCTTGAAAAATTCGAAAATAGTACCCACGGAAGAAATGTTTTCTTGTGTTCCTCGTTTGAAAATATTTAGATTATGTCTGAATCATTCTTCGATATCGTTAAAAATATAGGAGGTATTTAAGTGTTCGGATTTTGCTGTATTACATATTTTCGCTTTCTATTTAATTGCAGCCTTAACTAAAATAACAAAAAGTTTGAAATATTTTTATTCGCAAACTTATGTTCCAAATAATAATTTTATTTCAGTTGTTGCAATTACGATGTCTATTAATATTTTCCCGTAACTTCTTTATTTTGTGAAATAATAGCATATAATTTGTATTCGAACATTTTATCATGCAATTTTAAGATTCTCTTCAGCCTTGCAACGTTCTGCTTTTAAAGATTACCTCTTATTATCTAAATTCATATGCTCTGACAATTGATAAAAATGTTATCTTATTTTGTCATTATTTTAGAAAAGGTCTTGTACTTTGAGTCTCTTAAAAAATAACATCTTTCATTTATAAGAACTTTATACCAGAGGTACGCCAAAATTGTTGTTTACCAATTAAAGATTGACTAAAAAAATTGCACACATATTCTAAAACAACCTAATCTAACCATATTCAAGTATAATAAGTACAATCAAAAATATTCCAAATATTAAAACGTACAACCACAATTATCACTCCTATTCAAAATTAACTCGAATATTAAATATACATTCCTTATTTTTGTACTATTCTCCGTATATAACAATTGTTGTTTCCCAATCAAAAATCGAATAACAAAATTACATATACATATTCAAGTATAATAAATACCAGAGCATGCAACTACAATTCTCACAATGAAAAAAAAAAAAAAAAATAGAATTGTCCAGTGTTCAAAATTCACTTTAACAACACAAATCTTTCACTCCGGCGAAAGCAAGCTTTGGTAAATTTCAGTCGAATCTGAAGTAGTGTACGAACATGACACAATTAACAATGTCGATAGCTATTGTAGCAGCAAATTCCATCGGCACCCTTCGCTTTTCGAGATGCAGGTCGTTTGATACCGGCTTACACATTCTTGTTGTAATACAAGGGGCGAGAGTGGTTGCTAAGAATAGAAGAAAATTAACGACGCTTGTACTATCGTATAGACATTTTTCCACGATGTGCGTATGGCCGCGCATCGTCTGTTGTACGATTCAATGGCTTGCGCTTGGGGCTCAACGAAACATTCTTGCGTCATTGAACGTTTCGCACGACGTCACGATGACGTAGTGACGACGTTGCAAGACCGTGTCTAAATATTTGTTCGCGACTGAATCGGATCTTCCGGGAAGAGATTCCATCCACGTAGGATTTACGTTGCCATAATTGGAAGGAGTTGGGCCGGAAACCGGATGGTACAGTTTTTTCTTGGTTTGTTGGTTGCTTCCGATTTTTTTCTTCTTCCTGTCTTCCAGGCTGACTATCTAGCTCGTATCCGAACATTTTCCCGTTAACCGACACGTAATACTGAAATTTTCCGATGAGTAAAGCACAACGTGCAACACCACGGTGGGAAAATCTTCGCGTCTATTGTAACAGATTAATTGTTCACCATTCTACACAATATTATCTACCGAAATCTATTCGAAATTCTCTTTGTTCGATTAAATTCCTCCTGACTCACTCTGAATCTATTTATTTCTTCTTTTTTTCCACGATTTGGTTTTGATAAATTCTGCTTAGGAAATAAGCTGGAATAGTTGTTGAAAAGAAAATTTGATTGTCACAACCGATACTTTCGGTTTCGCGAAGAAAGGTTGCCAACACTGCTACAGGCAATATGAATGCAGATTCCAATCGTCGACAGTCGTAAGTTTCGTATTCAAATTCGTAAGGTTCGGCCCGCGTCAACCTGTCCTCCATGAATTATAGCAGTGACACGAGCGCACGAATGAGTCGGGTAGGTTAAATAAGTAGTGAATTTTTCGTACGTTGAAAGTCCCTTTTCTTTGTTGTCTACGTTAAAAAGAAGCGCAATGAAAACGGTTACACTGTTTATGGTTTGCTCGTCTGACAGGTCTTTCTCACGTCGCGCGTCCCGTCGTTTCAACGATATCGATAAAAACGCATCAAGATACGTATTGCAGTGCTCGATAATAATGAGTTCGCACAAATTCGATCGTTTCAGCGTGGTTTTGTATCAGTAAAAAGATATCGCTGTTGGAGAAAAATAACAAAATTTCGTTTGGTCGATTCTTCGTAGTGAAAACGACGAAGCGGTATCGTGTAGCAGCAAGTTGACCAAAGCATGTTTGTATGGTCGTATACCCGCAAGCAGATACAACACGTCGAGGTTGTCACACGTGAGCGAAATTCACACACGAATGACGAAACGTGAAATCAATAAAACGTCGCTGCACAAAGAACGTTATTTTCACTCAGCCGGATTTCGCGGCGATAAGATAGACGCGAAGAAGCGTATTATATCCAGTGGCGTACACCCGAATGCACATCTGCGAGGCGAAACTTTTCGATGAAAAGCTGTTAACGGCCACACGTTTCGACGTGCTTGACTCACTCGTAAAACCGGCCACGTAACGTGTCCCGCCGCGACGTACGTATTCGTAAAACGCACGCTAAACAGCTTTTACGAGCCTAATAATGCATCGGCGAACGCGTGCGCGCATTCACACCGCGAAACAAATTAATTCCCGTCGCGACGGCTACACCAGACTGGTTGGGATACGCGCAGCTTAGGTCTTCTCGCGCGCGCGTGCACACTGGCCTGCGATCCTTCACGATCTTTCCAATTGATCGTCTTCTCTTGGGTGCTCGTTCGATACGGCCAGACGAAGCTGCTGGTAAAACACGTCGATTTGCCGAATAATAATTATCAAGTCATGCAGTTCAATTAGCTGAGCAATTAGAGCTCGCAATTAAGTAGGGAGAATTAAAAGTAAATTCGATAGTGATATTGATTGATCGTCAGGGGATTTCGGTTTATTCGTCTGGGAATAAGGGTTTATGAGAAATATCTCAGTGTTGATAAAAGATAATAGGATTCCTGTCGTAGGAATATTTATGCGCTTCGTGTGAACATTTCTTCGTGGATATTGGTTTATGAAGTTTTGTGTTAGTACTGCTCGTGAGTATTAGAACACCGATTATTTTCGTGTAAAATATCTCCTGCCAAAGTTGGCAATATGGTTAACTTCACTTTTTGAAATTCTTCTGATTTTAGTATCAAAACGCATGCTTGGTGTGTGACTTGGTCGCTTTGGCTTCTGAGTGGCTTATATATTAGTAGAAATGTACGTACATGTGTACTTACTCGTTATACTTCAAGATTTTAGAGTTAATGCCTTTTTCTTAGGATCTTAATAATTTTGTAATGATTTTTGCGTGTCAAATAATTTTATATTAAAATTGTAGTGATAAAGGCTTCGCATTCGGCAAGTAGATTTGAATAAATTTCAGTGAAATCTAGTAGATGTTAGTAAAGTTGAGTAAAATTCAAAATTTCGAAAGATTTCAATGAATATTGGTGCAACACAGTAGTTTTTAACGGAATTCAGCAGATTTCAGTACACTGCGGTAGATTTTTAGCAGAGTTCGGTATATTTCGATATATTTCAGTATGCTTGACATTCAGCAAATGTCCTACGAACGTGAGTGTACATAGTAGACGTATGCAAATTCTAAATAGAATTTCTTTATTTCTATTATGCAGCTCGATAAATAAGGTTATATAAGAAACGCGAGAGAAGTAGACCATTGGAATGATTCGTATATTTATTTTAGCAGAGGGCACCCGTAGTTATCAGAAAGTTTGAAACTACTTCGACACCGAGCGGCAGAATCATTGACGTTTTCCGAAATACATTATAATAATTGTGAAATAATGAATTTATAATTCCCGCAAATGATACATGATGGTTGCGGCCTTGCAAATTATACGGCACGGCAAAACAATTTCTGTCTCTCGTTTTCTCGTGCTCATGTTCCCCGCGGTGGACCCCATTTTTTGCGCTAATCGTCGAAATTATCTGCATGAGAAAATCGCGAAAAACGTGATATTTGCTCCTCTTCCATCGTCTCGACTTCTTTCTGCTCCGCTCCCTTTTCTTTTTATCCTTTCGTTCCCAAAGCCTCCGTGTGAACGCAAATACACACGTAATGATACGTCATTTCGCGGGGATTTCTGCTCGTTCTGTTACTCATCGCTTATTGGTACAAATATTACGGGCACCGGATACAAACGTCACGGTAATGACTTCGACCAAGAATGTTGATGATACGAAGATAAGGATTCCGTTGCTCGGTGCGAGCCGCTCCTCCGCATTATCTTTAAAATCGCCTCTTTTTCCGTTTGTCTTAATGGCGTGAACGTGAAATGATCAACTTCAATCACGACTACTTGCCTTCACAAGTATTTACGTTTGCACGGATACAGGATTGTTTGCTCAACGTGCTCGTATGTATCTACGGTGTAGATAACTATCGCGGAATGGAATTAGAATGGCGTCCACTTCGATCTTTTCATCGTGTTGTCTGGTAACGAATGGTTTCGATTAACCCTTTCGCCGCGGTAGATTTTAGTGCGTGACGCATATGACAGACGGTGGACGTTTAATCGTGACCGTACAATGCTTTGTTTTGAAGTTTAAACATTTTTTTTTAATTTTAAAATTAGAATTTCGAAATTAATTTTTTTAAATTGCGGTGGAAGTACGCAGAGAACAAGAATAGAGGCTTAAGTTAAGGCGAAAGTGTGCCGAAAAGCGCCAACAGCAGAGTGCATTTTCAAAGCACCTATAGGCGCCAGCAACGGTGAAAGGGTTAAGGTTAAAGGGCATGTGTCAGCTGTGTAGAATAATATTGCCTTCCTCTTACATCCGTGCATAATATGAACACTGTATTTTATAACATTAGGTCACTTTATAAATCTATTTGTGTAGAATATCGTTTGCGAAAAATGTGCTTCACTTTAAGTTCTATTATCAACTGGTTTAATCAAACCATCACACTCTGTTTATAATTTACGTTGCTAATTATTGGAATAATTAAATTTTATACTCACACAAATGACGCTGTGTGAATTGACATTTTAAATACGTGCAATTTTGAACAGATTAGATCGTAATAACTGTTCTGCATACAATGTGAGCCACCTAATTATCTTCTCCAGCCATAGCTAAAGTTGTACGAGAAAATCTGTATACGTAATTTAAATGGTTTCACAGGGTGAATAAGATGGAAGAAAATTTGTTATCGTTGGACTAAGGGTTTGCGTTAAATCTACTACCATTTGAAATTGCATCTATAGATTGCAGCGAAAAGTACATAAATACGGTTTCATCGTACAAACGGAGTCGGCATTATGATTTTTGTTTTCGGATGTCAGGTTTTCGTGTTGGTCTGTACTACTCTGCTCTTTCGTATGTGTGGGCCGTCAGTAATTATATAGGGCTGGTCGCTGGTTGGTGAGAGCCAACTCCCACTTAAACACGTCGGGTATTAAATATTAATGTATATTTAAATAAACCGCCAACGGAACAAAGACGCCTCTCGAATAGCACCGCTGCCCTCAGCTATCCTGAAGTAATACGAAGGCTTAATATCGGTATGCTAATTAACGAGATGTTTACATACCTCCCGCGAGTTCATTAACGTCATTTTAAGAAATTCATCTGTAATTAAGCGAATTAACATGGTTTACAAACTTGGGTGAAAAGTTGTTCGGTTCCCTGTTTAACGATGTGTATTTATAATTCGAAGGGAACAGTAAAATTAAGTGGAAAAATAATAGCCTCCTGAGATAATCACTTTCTGTTTTTATAACATTTTTATTGTATCGCTTAATAATTGCTGGAATATGGTATAACGTGAACTTTTGATATCGTGAAAAAAAAAAAATCATTAAAAATGAGTAGCATTGTGTAGCTTGACTATGCTGTAAAATGAATTGTAATTTTGTACAAACGAATTATGAAGTAATTTATTCACACTTATTCTAAACGCGTTTGCATTAAAAATTATGGTGCTTCTTTTATTTTGTTTGATCGAAACTGATTAGTCATTCTTAAATAGAGTTACATTGTAAGGGCAACTATTATAGAAGTTTCAAGAAATGACGACAAACCATAAGCGACGAGTATAATACAAAGAAGGTACGAATCCTTTTATTATGTAACGTTTGCGAGATTTTATCAAAGGACTTCCCCGAGATTTATGTGCGTGTTAACGTTTAAATTCAGATAAATCATTTGATTAAGATATATCAATAAAAGCGCAAGTGGAAAAAGAATAGCTCGTTCCTTTACGAAGTGGTTACATAATTATATGCACGTAAAGCTATTTATAAACCATTCGTGCGTTATAAGCAGTAATATTGTTCTGTGAAATTAAAACCTTCAATTTTTATGAATGTTTTCGTAACGTTACGTTTAAAAATGTACGACATTTCAGAGACAGAAATGTTTTGCAGTTACTGGAATTTAGCTTACAGCTTCGTTTCATTATTTATATTTGAAACAAGTTCGAAATTATTTTCGTCGTTAAAATTAAAATTAAATTAAATTAGTCAAAATTAAAATATTTTAAAATATTTTTGTGGACCAATGAACACTTTTTTTTTTTAAAGGAATTTCGAGATAAGGACACTAGATTTTTTGTATGTCTCTTTTTAAACAAGTTTTCAAACTCATCTTCATCTTTCTTACGTAGTAACCTTGTAGTTTCTTTTTTGTTTAACAATTGTCAGGCGTTGAAACAACACACGTAATAAAAAAATATTTTTTTATCCAATTGGACGATACAGGGATAGAAATATTTAAGTGAAAATTGATTTTGTACAAGCTTGATGAGATGTGATGTTCAGCATTAAATCGGGACAATTATGTGACTGAAAGACGTATGCAATCAATTCTTAGGAACTGGAGGTTGTGACATTTTCGTCACATACTGCGAATTAAAGAAAGTTCCAAGTTTAATATTAGACACATAACATGGTAGATACAGTTAGAAATGTTCACTCTATGGGTATAGTAAATCATAAAATAGTTCACGAACGAAAAGACAGTTTAATATTAAATAGTTTAAAATTAATCGATCAACTACTGCTATAAATTTATTCACGAAATTTATCATCATTTACATTATTATTGATTGCACGGCTTTCTACATGGTTCTTGAATTATTAATACCAGGCTTCCATTTGTACGTAGACCGTCTTCCTACGATCCCAGTTTGTCAGATAATCGATGTTAACGCATTTGTTAACCAAGTGCACTAACCGTATAGTACATTTCACGTGCAGATAATCGCTTGTAATTTATTGTTCCGCTTTCTATCGCGTCTGTGTACGTTATTTTATAAGAACTCGTCCTCTTAGAAGAAATAACACTTTTATCTATGAAATTTGTATTAATAAGAATTTTGGATTTTAAATAATTTAAGTTTTACTTCATTTTTTACGAGCGGAGGGAAGTTCTTTGTTCTGGAAATTTTAAATATTCCGTTAAACACCGCGAAATTAATGAACACTGTAACTTAAATGAGTCAGAGGTGACGCCCACATGCGAGTGTCCTCGTCAATGAGAAAAACAACAACGTGAAATTTAATAAAGGTACTGTTATTGTCTATCGACACCTGTTGAATGTTGCTTTGCCTATTGACACTTGTTGAATGTGGCATGTTAATATATCCTATCAATTCTATATTATACTCCATCAAATCTGTTTAATATAGTATTATAGTCTATTATTTTTATGTATCTCTGTGTATAATATCGTACAAAATTATTTGTACAATATTGTATATTTAAAAAATAAAATTCTCACTAATATGCAAATATTGTAAAAAACATGTTGCAGACACTTGTTAGTTCGAATCAAATATATGCTTAAATAGAAAATAGTAAATCGCACGAGTAAGTAAAAAAATATGCAATTGATTGTACCAGTTGTTTAAAATAAATCAGTTTAATCTTCAAATGGACAAATTGTCGTTGTTAATTTTCGCGTAACCAAAGAAGTAGAACTCGGAAATTGCTGTTCTGTTAAGCACGTGCCGCACATCTAGCTCCGCTTCCTCGTTTTTAATAGCTATTGACGTGTCGTAAACTCCTCACTCACAGCCGGACACAACTATGGCTAC
The DNA here is from genome assembly GCF_001263275.1 of Habropoda laboriosa. NCBI lineage: Eukaryota > Metazoa > Arthropoda > Insecta > Hymenoptera > Apidae > Habropoda > Habropoda laboriosa. Next base: position 2,532,258 of record NW_017100150.1, on the reverse strand, counting down.
CATAAACCGCGTATCCGTCCAAATTCTACCCCGTGACTTCTCATAGGTGTGAAATGTGCGGTAAGGTAGGCGGGAAATTCTTCACGTTTTTAAGACAACCCTAAGCGTTTGTCTTGCTGCTGATTCGTTGACATAGCGACCGCCTACTCAGTGCTTCCAAATAAATAAGAAACCAGAGAAACAGAGGGGGTAACAAATCCCCTGTGTGATTCGAGTTGTTAGATTTGAGAGCAAGAATCCGTTGCGTGATTCGAGTGTTAGAATGCAAACTAATTGGCTAATCGTATCTTGCCACGGTTCGAATCCCATGTGTGATTCGAACAAGTAGACAATTTGTACTGTACATTGAGTGTCACGCTGATTTATAAAGACGCATATACAAGGTGACCTGTTTTATTCTACGAATGCTGATATTTCGGAAAATACGTTGAATCGAAAGAACGAGAGAATTATTGGAAAATACAATGTCTCGTTACCATTTTGTACAAAAAAGTATGCTCTGTGTTAATTAAATAAAATCCAAATGACCTTGAGATTTAATTCCCCAAAACCAGGTTTTCCAATTTAACATAGTTACATGAAAATAGATCACCCTGTATACACCAAGTATTCAGACAATAAATTCACTGAATTTTTTTTTTTTTTTTATGCTTTTGATGCTTTTTTCCAATGCTTTGAAAATGTATCAAACATCTTTTTAATACGAACGTAGGATTTAATTGCTTGTTGAGAGGATGATTTAGATAATTCTCGAACGTGATTGGTGAAAATAACGTTGTAAAGAAATGCGCCTAACTCGGTTATCCAGCTCGGTGTTCCTCGGAGTCCTGAAATGTGAACCGCTGCACGTCGCGTCGCTGAAAGTATGCGCCAGTGAAGCAAGGTAGTACCATTGATACAAAGATATGTAAATTAAGGCCGAGGTTGTGAAGTATATAACAGAATGGTAGGAAAGGATACTGGTACGAGAGGATATGGCGACTAGGTGCTCTGCTACGTGAGCAAAGCCTAAAGGATGAGCTCGGATAAGCGCACACTTTATTACCAGGACGTGCCCACGCGACCTTATTAACTCGCTAACCATGACGTTACTATCATTAACGAGTTTCCAATATCACTAAGATTTCCTCTCCACGTTCTTGCTTTCACTTTCCGTTGCTGGGTGAAGGTTAGAGGTTGAAGTTTAGATATATTACACATACGCATTGGCGGTGGTAATTACTATGACACACTGTGCTTATTACGCATTTGCACAGAGGAAAAGTAGAATATGAGGAAAATGTTTGCACTAATGTGAAATATTCTAAAAGAATACTTTTTGCGCACTAATTCTTTTGGTAGCGATTAGGTAAAGTAGAAGAGAACATATTGATGCATGAAATTAATCGAAAAGCAAAATATTCTGATTCTATATTCGTTCTGACGTGTTCTAAAATAAGGATTGTACGAATCATTTATCAAGTGTATTAAAGGGGAAAATAATGAATTTTAGTAGAAAAGTTGCAATTGCATAGCAATCTGAGTTCTACTGTCCTAGGTTTTAAAAATATGTGAAAAAAATTCTGAGATATATATCAAAGTCTCTACTATATCTAAAGTCTAAAACTTGTTTCCATAGAAATAAAAATTCGTTTCGAAAAAATATAAGAGTGAAATTTTACTTGGGTCATTTATGACCCAGATTACCTACGAAGGGTTAACTGTATTCCACCAATTTTTTTGGCAATACTTGAGCTTTCGTACCTAAAAAACCATATCACTGCAATAGAAACGAAGGACAAAACTACCATCACTTAACGTACCAATCAATTTAATTAGCTACCGCAAAAGCTTAATTTACACTTGATCGCGAGAAACAAAGGACTTTCTTCAGAATCGAAAGCAAACATCCCCGATCATACGTCTAAATGAAGCATCATCGTCGACTAAATCCGTCCTACCACCTGGCAAACAATCGCAAGTCACTAATAAGCGTAGAATACGTTGTTGCTCTCTTACGAAATTCCTGAAACGTATAAATGTAATTAGCAGTTATTACGGATTACCTTTTGAGCAGAAATACGAACGCGATGGGCAGGAAGAAAAATGAATCCCTTAAGATTCCGTAAACGATATCTAAATATAGGTTCTCTCTCCTTATAATTAACGAGCCAGTGCTGTGAAGTACCTGTTATCTGTTGGACGAAGCAGGGGGGTGGGGGAGAGAAAGAGAGGTTGGAGAACGCGCGTACACACCCTCTCACGGCAGAGAGAGCGGCCCTGTCCACATTCTAGAGATTCTACGCAGCGAAGCGAGCGAGCGAGCGACCGAGAGGAACAAGCATCGCGCGGATGCACGCGCATTGTGCGAGCCGCCGAAGGGCAGACGGTCGACGAGCGATTCCCTTGCCTGTATCTTCAGTTCCTTCTCCGCATCCATTTCGCTTTCTTTCCCTTCGGATGCTCCTCTCCTCAAACCTTTTTCCCCCCCGCGGCTTAACTCCTCTACCC
>NW_017100150.1:2523304-2529737 GCF_001263275.1 Habropoda laboriosa | reverse complement strand
GGTTTACGGGGACACGCGCGTAATTTACCGCGACTTAATTGCATTTAATTCAAGCGGCACAACTGTAAATCACAAAGCGTCGCGCGCGTTGCGCGGGTCAGTCACGCCCGCTGTCGATACGATGTAATTACGTCTATCAACGAATCACGGCTGTGGATCGCAACGACGACGGTGGGGTGCATTCGGTTCGGGGAGAAAAAAAAAGTAGCCTTAGGTAGAGATTCGTTGCGGGATGAAAACGTGCATACACACTTTGGTATCTCATGCATGAATGAACGTTTATTTTCCCCTCCCCACTCTGTTAATGTCAATTTGCTTGCAACAACTACGAACGTGTGTTGCTCCTTGGTGCTCGTTGTTGCGTACATACACGTGCATACGTTGCTTCTATAATTAAAAATTGCGTCTTCTTAACCGAGACCGAATAAAGATACGTTGCAACGTTCGTTGCGATATATAATTGCCCGCGTGTGTGTGTAATTTATGATCCGCTTTCGTGAAGTAAAAAGGGATATTTTTTAATCAGCCGACACGGTAATCAAGAGAATTACCTACTTGTACTCTCGAGTAGAGCAGCGTAATTAAGAAAGTCAGATCGCTTGTTGGTTTTGTAGCGTGGAGCGTTTCGTACGAAGTGTCTTGTTTTAGTCGCTATTGGGATACGTTCGGAACAATCTTGGAGTCGTTCCTGAGCGATATCCCGAAAGAAACAGTCGTCGATTCAAATTCAAGAATTCATCGTTATCGTTGTAATTATTATTACTCGTTATTTAGCATATTTGAAAAGATTTCCAAATTGAGATATTTCAAAAATTCATAAATTCATCATAATTATTGTTATTACTATTATTCTATACGGATAATAATATTGGAAATGTATTCGAAAAATAATGATAAAGTACTAAATAGTAGTTAAGGCAGTTAGAAAAATTTATTAATTGTCCGTAAGAAGGTTTTGAGTTATGTTTTGTATTTTCTTTAGTGCCACATTTTCTCGTATAGAGTGATTGAAGAAAAGAAGGTCTAAGACTTTAAGGATTCATAGTTACTCACCGAGAGGAGCATCCAATCCTTTCGACGAAACCTTTATTTTCACGTGTCACAAATGCCCGATATGTCTTCCCTCCATTCCAATACGAAACTCATACCTGCGAACCGCAGATCGGCGTACATTTTCAAATATTCCTTCCGCGTCCCGTACTGTACGACATGCATTCTCTATTCGTTGTCGTAATTTCCACGTTTAAATAACAGGCGGACACTGTTAACGACGCGATAATAACACTAAACGCACCATAGATGAATACTGATACTTATACGTGGTTTGCGTCTGTCAAGTAATCATTGTTTATATTAATAATAATCTGCTGTTCTCATACAACCTTGAACTAATGTACTTCTAAAGCGATACTTCTATTTGCATTGAATATACCGCGGAGAACCTCGCTTATGATATCGAACGCTCGTAAATATTATATAAATGTTGATGTCACATCGGAAAGATTGATTCGAGATTCCTTGCACCTTAAAATCTTAGATCCCTTCTTCTTATCGATAACTCTTAAGATTCCTAAAATTTTTTACCCCCTTTTCGATCATCCTGTATCTTTTCATAAAGAAAGAAACCCTCTTCGCAGAACTATTAAAAAATGACGTAGGGTCTATGATTTTTTTCTGACTATGTATCTAAGCGTCAGCCATTTATTCTTCAGTACTGTATCAGGTAACAAAAGCTAATCTCTTACAGGTTAATTATATTTAGTAATTCTCAGTCTTACAAATTGATTATGAATTTTTCACATCTCGACCAGAATCTCTGCCACGAGTCTGACACGTAGTTATAGCTTAAGGGGTTAAACGACGTTATTTTCCAGCGAGGAATAATTCATCGAAATTCATTCGCGTTATCATTTTGATAGGATTCGAAGAGTAACGCGCAACGAAGAGCACGCGGCGAGTAACGACGAAGTTGAACGCGTGCGCTTATTAAATTTGCATATCGCAAATTATAGCAATAACCTCGAGTATCCGCCCTCGATCACGATAGTATTGTACTATCCGAAAAAAAAAATGCAGAATTCATTCGAAGGTAGAGGAGAAGTGGGATGAGCGAAGTGGGTGGGGGTGTGTGGGGAGGTGCAGACGATGAGAACAAGTTGATCAAAGAGGAGTGGAGAAAAAGAATCCAAATCGATCCCGCTCTTATTGGTATTTTCTTCGTTTTTGCAATGAGTCGGTACGCATTATTCGCGGTTCCTACGTTGCGGTGCGCGTGATGATTGTGCGACAATAACACCAAGACGGTTTCCTTGTAAATCTATCCGACAAACTAGTACCACACCTCCGCGCTAGCGAATTTCTCTTATGGGCAAAAACTGGCGAGATTGGCAACCAATAAGCGATCTCACGGGCGTTACCAACTGTCTAGCGTGCACGTGTATGCACGCGTCGTATCACGCTCGAATGGACACGTAGTTACCTGTGCGAGCTGCTTTTTCTACACGTGTACGTGCACTGTACATACTGGTCACTCAATTCGACTGGTCGAACACCGTCACTCTGACAACCGCCCAGAGGCCTGCGAGAGTAATTCAATATCTTTTGTAAATCTAACTGAAACTCGTTCTACTTTTCCGAAGAAAAAGCTCAATGAATGTATGTACCGAACGTTCGTTTTCTGTTTCCCCGCTGTCGATTGGGATTGGGAATCTTGTTTATGAGAATTTTTGTGCATCTGACGTGTTGGAAAATAGTTTGTCATCTGACGGTGACTGTATCTGATATCGTGTGGGAATACGATACTATTGGGAAGAAGAAATTTAAATAATTTAATGGCAAAATGAAAAAGAATTTTACAGATTACAGTTTACCAGATTAATTCTTTCAAAAATTTCTTCAAATGCACTTACCTAATTGAATGTACATTTTCAATATTACGTCTGTGGATTTTTCTTAGTCGATTAATTTTTTCCGAAAATTCCTTTAAATGCACTTATGTCTTATTGTCAGTAACGTATCAAATTTCAGGAATTTTTAAATGTAATTTCCATCTCCTCTAAGCATCTATAGGTATTATTACTTACGTGTGAGATTCGTAAAATTTGCAACCCTTCTGGTCACATTCGTACCATAAAATTGCAATGCTTTTAATCAACATTTATGCATATTTCAAGATTATGTTTGGCACATCTTTTCTCCGTTTTCTAAACTCCTTTTCTCTAATTCGTGACAGGAGTACCTACCTACTGTACATTTCGTGAAACGAGTAATTTACGGAGCATATAAGAGCTTTCATTAAAGAATCAAATATTTTTAACTAAATATGATTCATCTTCTTGAGGATGTTTTGCTCAAATGTCATGTTTAATCTTGTAATATCTCTATCACAGTTGATTACAGCATTCAAGATGTTGTCTAGTATCTTTAATTCATTGAACTTTATTTTCTGGCTACTCGGTGTGAAGGACAGTAGGTTTTTACGAGTGAAGCTCAGCTACAATGCAGCGCATAATAATATTAAGAAATGTACGGCTGTCGCGTTACAACAGCCGCTTAACCCTTGCCTACGATTTGTGTTGAATGTGAAAATGCATGACATCATCCCGCGGATAGCTCAATTAGTTGCAAAGATTTATAAATGCTTATACACCTAGCTCGTTAAAAAGCCAAGTTTATTTCGCGACTCTCCTGCACTTTGCCTTGCAACTAAATGGAAATTACGATAACTGTAACTGACCCGTTCATATTTAAAGCCCACTTCGCAAAATTGCAATGTCAATTCACTGGATACATTTCGTACAACTGACATTTTAATTCAATTTGTCGACTTACACTGTGGGATATGTTACACAGTATTGTTTTTTTTTTTTTTTTAATATAAACATTCCAGGAACGTTGAATTTCCCAGCAATTACAATTCGAAAGAAAACAAAAATGTGTGCATTAGTTCAGCGTCTATTAATATTCCGATGCACCTAGTAAAAGGTTTCCTCTCGATGCGAATCATCTTTCTAATTTCTTCCCCTTCGCCGATGCGCATCATACGTACGAGAATCACTTGCGAGAGTCACATTATTTATGATTGAACATGAAATTGTCCGCGTCCTACGCTTTCATATAGACTTGCCTTAACGCAGTCATGATTGTCACATAACTTGATACTTCATCGTGCGTCTTTATACATTCTGCTCTCTCTATTGTTCCGACTGTGCTACCACCGCTCCTCTTTCTGTGTATTCGTGACACAGATTTTTTTTTGCAACGAGCCTCGCGAAAAATACGTAATCAGCCGTGTTCTCGATAACAGAGAGAGAGAGAGAGAGATTGTGAAAATTGAACAATTCTTCACAGATGGATGTTCCATCTATCAGTCGCGCGTCGTAGTAGATTATCGATGCCGTACCGAAAGTGCAGGTCGCGAAATATCATTAGTGCGCGCAGTGGCATAGAACGAAAAGGCAGAGGGAGTAATTCGTTGAATGCCGAAGGAAACGTAGGCGGCCCCTGGAACCATTTGTTTTACGCGAACACTGTACGCGATAGGACAAGTTCTATCCGTCTTGCCAGGTTCCTCCTTTCCCTCGTGCGCAACGAGTGGACTCGAACTCGAGATAGCCGCCGGCACGGGGTTCGAGAGAGTTCAGAAACAGCACGCGACGGTATCGCGTAGCAGGAATTAAATCGATGATACACGGTGAACACGCTTCTAAATTATACGCGAAACCGGTGTCCGGAACATCGTTCACAGAACCACCGAGAGTACAATTGAGAATGTTACCCGTGGCCGAATTGCGTAGGCGAACTTTTTGACGTTCGCAGATGAATCGAGTTTTAAAGTAGCGCGGATAAACAACGTTCGAAATTCGCACAGGTAGATTATCCGGATTACGGCCTGACAATTTCTCCTTCTCCGAGAGATAATTGAGAACCGAAGAGACCTCGACCCAAAGAGAAATTGTTGGGAGGAGAAATATTGGGCCGAAAAGCGATTTTAAACGCAGAATCGGACTTACCGACTGTCAGCTAGTTGTAAATATACAGGGTGTCCTAGTTGGTTTCGACCAAACTTTGTCAGTATGTTCTATGGGTATAGGTGAGAAAGAAATGTTACGTGAAGATAGGGCGTTTGAAGCTTTGTTAAGAAGTTGTGACAATAAAACGAAATAGGAAGAAAATGGTAACGGATATGTAGATTTAGTCCGTTTATGCAAGGTGTGTTTACGATCTGAAGTCGTTGAAAGTAATTCTTGCAGGTGCTATTATTGTTTTGTATCATAGTAACTGCAATTTCGTTACCATTTTCTTCGTATTTCGTATTTTTGTTAGAACTGTTTAGCAAAGCTTCAAACAACCTATGTTTATATAATATGTTTTTCTTACCTATATCCGTAGAATATACTGACAAAGTTTGATCGGAAAAAATTGGGACACCCTGTATATTTGTATTATTTTCAAGAACAACCGAGGCTTAATTACATATTACATCGAAACAGTAGACATTTTCTTTTAAATATTTACGCTCAAAGTATGGACCATAGTAAATTTCTAACCATAATCAATAATACAAAACGAGCCGTTTTAATTCAAATCATAATTCTTTCTTCCTCGACAATTTCGAAAATGCTTAATAGAGCGCTGCCCACGTTCGATATTTATTCGGAAGTTCAGCGATGCAATCTCGTCTTATCTTAAGTGGGGTTGAGTGTAGTAATTAATGTCAAACAATGCGATCGGATATCTTAAAAGTTTAATCAACGTATTGATTAATAGGCTATTTATTCAAAATTCTACTCTTTCGTTGCATATGTGGCGAATCTTTTGGAATCTCTCATAAAACTGCGTAAATGCTATTCAAACAAAAATCAGACGTGTATAATGCGCACGGCACACGATAATATTTGCTTACAAATGAGTCATTTCTGTCGATAAACGCTATTAACATTACTGAAATGAAGCAGTTGACACGAAGCAAAAAACATCCCGCGCTGTGTATACATAGTTGAACCTATACAATGAACGCATCAGAATGACATTGTTAATTCGTCCCTATCTTTCTTTAACACCTGTCAGGCTGAACCGGATGTCGGTCAGACAACAGCGAGTGCACTGAGTGAGTGTTAAAGGCATTGTGATGCATACGTTTTTCTTGATACCGCTTCATATTTACATCAATTTCTTCGTTTACGGCGTTAGACACACTTGGAACCGATGTTCCCGAAAAAGTTCCGGAAGAAGATACGGGGTTTCAATGACAAGCGATTACGATCGTTTAACCTCGCTATGATAATCTTACCTGTGCCCCGACATTATTTTAATAGACTGCTTTTATCGCCCAGCTTGGTCAACAAGCAATTTCGTGTTGGCAGGTAGACGAAGCCAGTCCTATCCTAAGTTGTTACAAGTTTCTCGGACAACGCGGCTACATCTTAAGTAG
>NW_017100150.1:2505073-2523279 GCF_001263275.1 Habropoda laboriosa | reverse complement strand
GTTTCTCACCTTTGCCTAAAATGAGGTACCTTCGCCGTAAAAACGCGTTAATGCGATTAGCAGGCCAGGAAATAGGATTTCGAGGCGAAGCAGTCGTAGTGACTTTAAATAACGTTCTTAAGAAGATCTAAAGGAAGATCGATATTTCGTTTGATTTAATACAAGTGTTTAACAAAATTTGTTTATCTTGTTACATCGGTACGTGAAAAATAAAGTACCAATACAGATACAAATAAGAGGAATTATTCTACTTGGCATGTTTCTCGAAGTTATAAATTTCATCAGATATAACGTTCTTATCAGAAGTTTCAGGCTTGGTATTTATACTTTTGATACTAATGTAAAGCAGCATAGCATTCAACCGTCTAACGCTGAACATACTTCAGGAACAAAAGTATTCCTTTCATTCGTTTATTTACAAATGAGTCACTTGTATGGATAAACATTACCAACATTCCTAAAATGAAACGGTTGACATGAAAAAAAATGTACAGAATGAAGGCATCAGAACGACATTGTTAATTCCTCCCTATTTTTCTTCGACACCTATCAGACTAAATCAATCTCTGTGTCTTAACTACACTTACACAAATCTCCCTTTACCAACGATGTTACACTAAATAGAAACAAATTCGCCGTAAAATTATTAAACATTGGCAGCGAGAAAACTTTGTAGATTTCAAGTATGTATCACGGAACTTTTCTTCCGAAAAGTGTCTCATGACGCATGCATTTTCCTTTAACGATTGGACCTTGATCGGACCTTGGCCGGCGGACCAGGTGGCACCCTCCAGGATCCGAATGAACTTCGGCGGTGGGTACGACCTTGTTCGTAGGTGCTCTGTGAAGTGGAAGGCGGCTCGAGCTAAAAAGGTCGATGACGAGAGAGTTCGGAAATGCGCGTCCCACGTGGGTGAGTTAGTGCAAAGCCATCCTTCCTCGGCGAGTGCAGTCTTCACGCGGGTTTGGTCTCCAAAGCAGGAGGACGAAGCGAGAACGAAGAGGAAGGAGGGCGGATAGTGGCTCGGAAGAAACAGCAGCAGCAGCAGCAGCAGCAGGAGCAGCAGCAACGGTAGAGGAAGGAGAACACGAAGAAGAAGAAGAAGAAGAAGAAGAAGACGAAGCAGAAGAAGAAGAGAAGGAGGAGGAGGAGCAGGAGGAAGGAGAAGAAAAGGTGACGGTAAAGGGGCAAAGAAGATAAGGGCCGGGCAGAGGTAGGACGAAAGCTCAGGTGTTCCGTTTCTCGGGCCCGGGGACTCATCCGCGCGACGGTTTGGCGAACCCGTTGTTGGTGAACCGTCGGTTCATGGTACTCGTTCTCATCTTCGCTCCACTGGTGCATCTTACGTTCGTCTGCACGCCCACGCTACCGGGGGACTCTTTAAAGTCCTACTCACAAGCAAAATACTCACGACTATCGGTTTACTTTACCAACCAGTTAGCGACGATTGATTTATTTGTTCCTTCTTTTTCACCTCGTATGGAGATACGCGATGCACGTTATTCTTGCTAGATGGGTGTAGCGAAGGAAAAATGAGACATTTTATTTCTAGCGAATTTTCAATACGTGAACATGCCCGCATGTCTCGTAAATGAGGTTGTACGTTTGTTAAGCACTTTTTGCGATGATAAGGTAACAAGTGTGACGAAGAGTTGGGACGGAAAAATTTGTAGAAATTGCAATGAATTCATTAGGTGCTGCAGATTTGGTCGACTTATTAATAACGTTATACTGAATAACAATTCGATAAAAAAAAATGATACCACACTGTAGTGTCCTATTTTCTGGAATTTACAGTTGTAAATGTTTGGCTCCTGTGTTGAAAAAATTCTTTATCACGTAATATTGCCAGCAAGCATCGATATAATCTCTTAGAATTTAAAATAGAAATTGCTTTCTGTTTGTGTCAAGAAAGTTATAAAAAAGCTACCTCACATTCCATAAAAAGAAAATTAGAATTGGCCAATCTTTTGCGATAAGGAAGGCCATTATACAAGACCAGGGTGTAAAAGTATTCCGAAAATAAAATGTTCCAAATGCAATGCCCATCTTTGTTCAACTCCAAATGTTTCCCTTATAATAAAACGTTCGAAACTTGTAATTAATTGTTAATACATATCCAAAGGTTAGTGTTTGCTAGTTTGATATTATTTAATTTCTTTATAGATATAAAAAAGTATTAGGTTATAAAGGGTTAAATGTTGCTTTCGTATAGCTTCAATTTTCTACTAATACTCTTCTTTCTTTTAAAATTGAACGACAGTGTGTAATATCTAAAATATTAGTATCAAACCTGGTATTTTGCAGTGATGTAACTGTGTTGCGATTAACGAGACGAACAAGGTTGCAGTAAGTTCTGAGAAAATCAGTGTAGCACGTACCTTATGTTCGGTAACAGGTGAATTTACATCTCAGTGAATTCTATTAGGCTCCATTCTTAACGATTGTGACACAGCCTTCCTCATTGGTATGGACAACTATGTTGCCCTTTTTTATTGACAACACTGACAGCGATACTAATTATTTCCTGCCGTTAGGAGTAACGTTTATCATGTGACTGAACTACGTCCCCAGCGCATAATGAAACTATTTTTCAAAGCTGCCTTTTCTTGTTCAAATGCGTTATCCCCTAATTGGTTTGTTTTTCACAATAATACATTTAAGGCACGGATCGCTAATTATAGACCTGATCGGGTTCTAGAATACTTTCCAACATATATTGAAATGTTTACATTAAATACTGAGAACAACTTGTCGTTTTTATCAGGCATATTAATACAACATTGTTCGGTACCTACGGTGTTATTTTCACAGATTTTTTAGTGTTAATTTCAATGTTATAACACGAACACGTTTGGGAAAATGTTAACGTACAAGAAACAATGAAATATCGACGTAAGGGAAAGAATAATTAATATAGTTTAAAAAAATGTATACACAAGGAAAAAGATAATCGATATTGTTTAAAAATTATATATATTTATTTGGAATAAATATATGTTTATTATGGTTCGAACAATATTACTTTTATCGCTCGACATAAAATGTTTCATTTGTATAAATTTTTGCACTATACCAACAGAAAGTAAGAACAATTCCTTCTGTAGATAAATTCCACATACTATAACGCAATATAGAAAGTTGGTATATTAGGCATATAACATTCGCAGCGACGATAATGTAATTTCAATCTGTCTAGTGTCGGACAGCCCTTAGCCCCCGACAAATCGTACGTACGCCAACGTCGACAACACCAACGCGATGAGTACGCACGTGTTGAGTGGAGATCCGTCGTGCGATTTAATACGCGCAAAGGAGATCCTTAAGAGGTACGAGCAATTATGCCCACAATTGCTCTACATCTCGAAATGAATCGACGGTTGCACAGTAGATCGTTGTCTCTGAATTCTGTTTCATGCGCCGCTGTGTGTCAAGAGACACGCCATCTATCAACTGGTTGAAATTTTCGAACCAGTCTTTACCTTTGCTGAAAAAAAGAAAAGAAAAAAAATTGAAGGCAGCAACTTATTCGTGACAAATTGGAGGAAGACGGGTCGGGTCGTTTTGTGTAACGGATCGGATAACAAATGTAACTTTGCGAGTGTAACGCGATATGTACGACAAGAAATACAAACGACGTCGATTGATAACTTTTCTTTTCTGACAAAAATCTTTAATCACGTCGTTCATATATTAGCTCGTTCAATAAGTTGGTGTCGTTTATCGATGTGCCATTTAGATCAATTTCTCAAACGTGTGAAAGAACGTAGTCATCCTCTCGTTCTACTTCTTCCCATCTTCTTCCCAAAATCATTATGTTTTCACTATAAGATTTCTTGGTTTTTCATTAAAGTATTTTTCATAGAGTGGAAATTGTCAAATTTTTTGCTTTGATGGGGCAATGTTCGGTGAATATAGCGGGTGTGACAAAATTTCCCAACCGAATTTGCATAATTTCTTTTGCACAATTTGATGGTGAAAAATCACTTTGTTCCGATTTAAGAGTCCTGGACGTTTCTCTGCTATTGCTTCTCCTAATTTTTCTAATCGAACACGTTACAGGTCTAAATGAATGATTTCATTTCTCGAAAGTAACTCGAAATACAAAACACATCCTGAATAGTACGAGGTAGGACTTTTACTGCTGCTCATATTTACGGATATCCGAATTTTGAGTATCCGAGCACTCGGAAATCGTGATTAAGAAATTCGATTCATATCGATAGAAATTAAGGCTCTTACTGCCGTTCGGATTTACGAATATCCGAATCTTGAATTATGCATTCAGATATCTATATTATCTTTGCGACGAGTCTATCAGTCGAACAGTCTCCCATATGTATTAAGTAATCTTAATCCTTTACCTAAACTTGCTTTCTTTAACCTAAATTCAAATAAGGAAATCTATCGTATTGAAGTAACTACCAAAGGAAACCAGAGTCCGGATACTAAGAGCTCCGGTATAAACGCATCGGCGGCACGAACTTATTAGACGAGCTAATAATAACGTAGCTTAGCCAGTGAGTGGAACCCTTTTTTTCAATCCTCACTTAGGAGGATAGAATTGTCGGTTCGTGGTTCTAATCGACGACTCCTGCTCTTTGTACGTGTAGTTACGTGCGATCGTTATACAGCCGAATCATCGGTAGGTGCTTATTCTCGCAAACTATGGTACAGACACAAAAGTCCCGAGGCAGGTCTTTGGAGCGTAACTCGAGACCGCGCGCATCGAAAGCGTTTAGAAGATGTCCGTGAGTCGTCTGCATTTATGAGTCGTATGAATATAGACGGGCAGGTATTTTGCGGTGTGCATGCCACGCGTTGTAATCTTTGTCCCTCACGCAACGAGGTAGGCCTGAAAGGAAAAGGGCAGGGGCGTGCTCTCAACAGGAGTTGGGACCGCGGCGCGCCGCATGTTTTACAATTGATTCTAGTCCACGTCTATTGACTTTCTGTTATATCGTTTACGAGAAACGTGTGTCATCTCGTATATCCGAATAAACGATTCTTCCTCTGTTTTACAGGCGACCGAGGGCTTATATGGAGTATAGATAGTGCAACTCGTGTAAACTTATTCTCTGATCGCCTCATTTATCGCATATTATACGATCGTAGGTCAAGGATTCTTTGAAAATTTCTACTCGAAGCGTGATTTAATGGAGGAGAGATGGTATAAGTTGGAATATATGTAAAACAATAGTGTACCGATCAATAAATGGTCTGTTTATCCTTTTCTCGTAGTCTAATTAAACACTGTTGCACTTTACTGTAATTCAAGTTTCATTTTTTTCTTGGGCCTCATATTTAAGTAGATGTCTACATATTTCATTAATTTATTTACACATAGTATCGTTCTTTTTTGCCCCACTTTCAACCATTTTACGCTCAATGTGTCGATGTTTAACCTTCGCATGGCGGATGGCGGGTTTTAGATCTTCTTTGTTTCAATCAGCTTCCTCCTCTCCTTATATTATGAACATGTTACATTAATCATAGTATATTTGTATAATTTTAAACAACATGCCTAGTAAAATAAAAAAAAAATGTGGTTTCGTTTGCGTGCGAAAAAAATTTTAGTATTGGGTCACATTTGACCCGAGATCCTGCGTGCACGCGACTATCACGTCATCCTCTGTCCGAGTGTTAAGAACATAGTTTCGATTGGACGATATAAACCCGACGCGATATTGTATTGTAGAATAGAGATAATCTCTTGGAATTTTACGATCGTTCCCGACGTTCGTCATCCACGAATCCGCTACGCGTTTCTAGCGAGCCACATCCTCACGTGCGCTAAAGTGCACGCTTTCCTTCCACTTTACGATCAATCGGAAGTTTATACTTACTATTCGCGTGTTTATAACGCACGTATGCACATCTCGATGCGCTCCATCGGCCGGTGAATCACGTGGCGCACTAGCCCACGTGCTCGTCCCCCCGTGGTGGAAAAAGTTTTGTCCGTTCTAGGGACGGGGACGAACTGTTCGTCGCATCGATGTAGGGCCAGCTTCATCGCTACGATAGCATTATGAAGACGTCAATCATTGATGCGAGCACTCCCACGGCGAAAGGTCGCGCGCACTAGCTGCGATTTAAATCAATGTCCGCGAGACCGCTGCGAAAACGACAGAAGTAACGCGGTCCGCGAACGGTATAAAACCGAGGGCGGACGTAGATCTATCGTCGCCTGTTGGAAATCGCCAACGTAACCTGTGTTGCGCTGTAGCATTCTTTTCGTCTCGGCTTTTCGGACGGAGGAAGAAAGTGAGAGTGAGCGAGGAGACAGGGTCTCCCCGAGATTTGAACATCGCTGGTAGCAGACGTCCTGCGAACGACCTAAAACCTGCTTCAATTTCTCGTACAATTTATGGTACACGGCGAGATTAACGAATGTATTATTAAAGAAAAATATATACTGGTGATTTACGTGTTTGTGTATTTTTTTGCAGGTTTCGAGGAAAGATATATGTACGTTGATTCTTTTCGAGTTTGGCAAAGATATGGGAGTAATATAAATTATTGAAGCAGTGAATGCTTGTGAAAATCTGTGGAGTATTAAAATATTGTAGTGTTTGTTATAGAGTTGAAGGAAGATTATATCTTTTGCAACGAGGAAATGAGTAGTCAGGCTAATTCGGTGTGAAAGGCAAGTATTATTCAGTTGAGTATTTGTTAGATAGAATGATGTTGAAATTAGTAATTGATAGTGTTGTAATTGATAATGTTTGAATTGTGTGCACCTGGTTGGTAAATTCTCCAAAAATTCGTAAGTTCATTCTGATAAAAATTTCATTTATATTTCAATTATCAATTATTTATTATCGCATTTGGGAATTTGATGCTTGAAA
This sequence comes from Habropoda laboriosa, assembly GCF_001263275.1. Taxonomy (NCBI): domain Eukaryota; kingdom Metazoa; phylum Arthropoda; class Insecta; order Hymenoptera; family Apidae; genus Habropoda; species Habropoda laboriosa. Next base: position 2,516,430 of record NW_017100150.1, on the reverse strand, counting down.
TACCTTCTATTCGTATTGTAAAAGAAAATAATCGAATAGTAAAATTTGTTTATGAAATAAATAAGACGCATTCAAATTGCGCATTTTATTGACACAGTTTAATTAGATTGTGTTTTATTTTAGTGCAATATTTACTTGTTATAAATATTTTTAATAGGCATGCAGTATTATTCGTATGTTAATTTATTTGCCTTCGAGTTTTCGACAATATTTCACAAAATACAACATACCTTAGAGAGTTAAGGTGAAACACGAAAAATTTAATTCAACTATTTGTTATAATTTTTATAAACTTTCGCTAACGTTATTACAGCTGTAAAATAGTTCCAAGAGTAACAAGAAATAACAATACAACTTCTCAGAAGAAAAGAATAAACACATTTTAACACTAACTATATCACTTTCTATATCACTCAACTATTTACCCCACACCGCACGAATCTCCCATAAAACGCAATTGTTATCGATCGCAAAAGTACGGTTTATCGGTGCTTATACTCGGAGCTAATTCACATATACAGAAAAGAAAGTAGCACGAGATGGAAGTGAAAGCGAATAACAAGCAAAAGAGGGGAAAAAAAGAGAGAGAAGAAAGAAAGAAGGAAAGAAATCACGAGAGCGTTTCCTTCGAAGGACAATTATCCACTGCAAGGCGGAACAATTACACGCATCCGGAGATACAGCGGAACGGAACAGTTTGGTCGATACGCGAATTTGGTATTGGATGTTTGCCACGTCCTAATGGCGAAATAAACCGGCACAAATATCTTGTAACGAGGAAGGCAATCGCGCATCGTTATTAAGACGAGCAACGGCTCTCCTCTTGTGTATAAGGGCGGTCTTGGGCCAGGCAGACTGGCCCATATCTCGGCCGCCCACACGTCGCTTCGCTCCGCATTGTCGTCGTCGAGTTTTACGTCAGGCCATTAACACTTCCCCGACAAATGAAAGGGCCTTCCTCTCTTCCTGCTAGCACAGTGCGCCAAATGCACGAGTACAGGCTCACCATCGCCGTGACACGTATATCGCAACGCCCCCGGAACGAGCAATTACGGGGACGCGTGTACGCACAACACCAGGCCAGGCCAGGGCCCCACGACGCTTCGAGAATTATATCGCCGCAGCACGGATACGTTGTTACGCTCGAAATTCGCGACGGTAATGCTCAGGGCAAGCGCACGATAACTGCATCTTACGTGTACCTTACGACCCGGTTTCACGGTTCGAGGGACGAACCGAGAGGAGTGACACTGTTCGTAGGCGGAGAATTCATTCTACTTGAAAAATACGCCGAGTTTGTTGTTAATGGTTTTGTTTGCAAGCTGTAGAGAAATTTGGCAAAGGGGAAACGCAGCACCGGTTAAGAAGTTACGTACACGCCGATGTACGAGCTTTCCACGTGATATCTTTATACGTGCTGTTGGCACTTTATTGGGAGGTTTGATAGTAGACGTTTAATAGAAAGGTGAGATTTAGTGAAATGTAATGTTTGTGGTCTTAGACAGGTGGAAATTTGTCGCGATTGTTGTTGAGACGTATTATCAATTGTTTTTAGATTACAGCAGTAAGATTTCATTGATTTTCATTTAGCAATGAACAACAATCTGTATTTCGGTTTTTGATCAAATTCGATATTTCAGCATGATTCTTTGAAAATATTTATTTCGAATAAAAACAACAAGGAATAATGCAGGAAGCATTGTATAAAATATAAAATATAAGACACTATTTTTATTGTACCATTGTACTATTCGTGTAGTATTATTATAGTACTATTCCATTCGTGCAAAGAGAGCATATTAATTTTTTCAAATTTTCTCGCATTGTATGAAAGGTACAATTACGTGACAATAAGCAATCAATAATAAATATCGTTATTGTGTTATACACACTGACACGTGCGTCGTTAGTCCATTTGATTTGTTCCGCATTAATACAAACGCAACGTGGAGAACAGGCGCAACAAACGCTGGCCACTGAGCAGAAGAGATATTTGCATCTCTCTTGTTTAACATAGAAACGTATCTATATAGGAAGGAGAACCTTCTCTGCCGTGCATTTGCATTGGCACGGAACGTATCAAGTGGAATCAGTGTAACCCACGGTATTCTTTTTATGTATTGTTTACAATTTTTTTTTTATCCTCGCGTTACACGTGTCGCTGACTGCGAGTCCGCAAGTTCGTTTTGTGTGAAACTTTTAAAATAGTATCTAACGTTGACTTTCTATGGATTCGGTATGTGTTTAAAAATCATTAAACGACGAATAAATTGTTATTGAAGAATAGAAGAAAATCGAAACAGAGAATGAAAATAAGTAGAGAAAGAAATGGTTGAACTTTGTGGAGCATAGGGAGTGCAAAAATGCGTAAGTAGGCGTTTAACGGAGGGTTAAGTTTGTCCTGAAGAACTAATAAATTTGAAGTTTGAACGAACTTTTAAATTATTCTTTTGACACTTGTCCTTAGAAATTTATCGAGAACACCTGTGCGGAGACAATTGATTCGATATTTTTAGCCAAAACAATGTTGTAGAAATATTGTGTAATTGAATGTACCACAAATTATAGGACTCAGCTTTTTTCGAAGCACAATCAATATAAAGTATTTTCTTTAGGAGATAAAACACAGTCATACATTATAGTAAAGAATACCATTGTAGTTAATTATTAATTAATTTAGTTTTACAACTTACGATTATTTATACGTCATAATTAGCATGCTTTCGGTAAAATCTATAGAGGTGACAAAAAGTTCATTACTAAATTTTCATAAAATTCACGAATTAGTTGCATCAAAATTTTCAAAATATGTGAAATTAAATACCGCCGATTTTGAAGATAACGTTCGTGCAATCGCTTTTGAAACGTTGAGTCAGTGTTAAAATCCACTTCATGCGGCATTCTTTGTTATCATTTTTCGTCCCATACATCGCCATCGGTGCTTTATTTTTATTATTCAATATCTGCAATTAAATTAGCAAGAATGCATTTTCCACTCATGAATCATTTATAGAATGTCTCGGTCGGTAGCCTATGTCGCTGCCCTTTCGCGCGTGTCTCGCTACATCCTACACATCGAAATCACTGACTCATGAATAATACCTTCACATCACAGCATCACTAAAAGCGCAAAGAATAAATTCGAAACGTTGGTTCATAGATATACACTTCCTCTTAAAAGCTCAACGAAAGTATCATAACACAAAGGAGATTGTAGAAGGAAGGAAAAACATTATTTGCAAATTTCACTTGGTATCATCTTTCAGGCTTCAGCTTCGCGTCTTAATTCTTTCTTCTAACAACAGTTGATCATTTCAATTGTACCAAAAATCTTCAATTAATAGTTTTAGTTGTACAACATTTGTGGGGAATATTGCAAGTCTTAGAATAGTGAGATCGTAACCGTGTAAATTTATAAATTTATAAATAATTTTCAATTAAAATTGAAAAAATCTGAAACTAGCCTGAAGAAATAGTTTTCTCAACCCTTTACTCTCCAGAGTCAAAGTGCACCTACTCACACATACTCAAACTTTATTTTGAAATATATACAAAAAATTACAGAATAAAATATTCTTCCTTATCAATTTCATATTTCATACCGTATTTACATATCGCACTTTTAAACAATCATTATTCTTCACTAAAACACATATTGATTCAGTACTGTCGTAGAGAAGATGTTGTTTCTATAAAACACAAATATAGAAAATTATTAAAATTCTCGGTATACACATGTTCATACGTCGATAATCACGTTCAGGTAGCATTTCTCGAACAGAATTACATGTACTACGGAACAAAAAAAAAAAAAAACAAAAAAAAAGAAAGAATGTTTAAATAGAGCGAGGGTATTACAAAGGAATGTAGAAAGCGCCGGTTCACCTCCATAATCACGTATCATAATTAAGAAAATCAGATGTAATCCGACAGATACGATCTATTGTCCCGGTCGTAAATATAGTTTCGATTCGTGCTGTTGAGCCCGGAACGTAAGTATTTGCGGCGTACAACGGATCGTTAATCGGTAACGATAAGTAAGATGACCGTTTTGGTTCCAAGTCGTGAGCAGTGAATACAGATGCACAAGAAACAAGAAAAGTCTGTCGGTTTCACTCGGACTCATTTCGCGCAATAATAATCGAACGGTCCGTGGCGTAAAGCAGCACGATTACCGCTACTCGTCCACTGGTTTCCATTTTTGTTGGCGAACTTTTTGCCACCGCAAATTATCCGTGCCGCATATCCTAATATGCGGAAAATAATTAAGTGGAGTTCGCCTTGTTCGCGTTGCGGTGAACAACGGTACGTTTGAAAAAACGCGTAACAATGTTTTCTCAAAATTATACGAAAGAAACGGTTTTATTCTGTTCGCGTTCGTTTTAAATACAGGTTTTATAATTTTCACCAAATAAGATTTCGCGTTTCACATTTATGTTTCAATGGATCTTTAGCAGAACTTGTTGATTTATACGAACGTTTAGTTTGATATATTTCGTATAAAATTTGTTGTACATTTTTAGAAAAAGAATCGAACTATAACTTATCGTATAATACATTTTGCCAGTGAATTTTTTAAGTTTTACGGCTTTTACATTGTTAGTACAATTAGATTCAAAAATATTTAAAACCATTTTACAGTTAAATAGCCATTGGTGTATTTGTAATGCTGACGATTTAGAACTGTGTCAAAAGAAAATCAATTTTTCCACATTATCGGTAGCAAAGTAGCTTTGAAATTATAGCAAGGATCTAAAACTCTTATCTACTATCATACTTATACAAACGATTTGTCAGTTTGACTTCGATCTTCTTTAATTATACATAAATATAATAAAACTTTATTTTTTTCACATAAACAAACGCACATTAACCAAACGAATGATTACCGAACACACAGTTACTCGCAATCACGCGCTGCTATTTTCTACACTACGTACAATAAGAAACATAACTGACGGGTATTTAAAGATCACCCTTTAAATTTGCAATTTGCATGTTCATCAGCATCAATTCATTTTTATACGCGGTAAATTCTATAAAAATGTATTTTGTCACATAATTCACTTTAATTTATTCATTTTAATTCCATTCACCAATGCATGTACGTCGCATTCGATGTCCCTTTCACACACACACACACACACACACACGTATGCATATCCGTAAATTCTATCGTTTATTATTTAACATAATCGTAATCGCTTCATCAAAGTGGACAGGCTGGTATAAAAAAAGAAAATAGAAAAAAAAGAAAGAAAAGATGCTTGCATACAAGGAGGTGTTGATTACCGAAAGCGGCAGTCCGACGTGCATAGGTGTTCGCACGCCAACCTGAAAGGTTCGCGATGTTTTTTTCGTTATCAAGGATCACGACCAGTGGTACGACCCCGCCAGACAGGCTGGCAACACGTGTCGCCTTAGGCCCTAGGCAAATGACGTCAGTCCTTGTAAACATACACTGAATCCTGCTTTCCTACAGCGGTCAATCTTGGCTACGACCACGCACACCCTGGCGGGCTTTGAACATCGTACATCCATTAGATCTTTCGATAATAAAAGGATTAGAAATTAATTTGAAAATAATACGCGTCTGTGGATGATCGTATATATGTATACCTATGTAGGTAATCGATTTTCGAGGAAAAAATAGACATTGCAATTTGCTGTACTTTGTAATATGTCGCGAGATACGAAATTTTGCTATTGTAGTTTTCGTGAAAATTTAATCAAGTAGGATTTTGTCTTTGACAGGATTGTAAAATTAGCGAAGATATAAATTATACGATATTCAAAATTTTAAGTTGAAAAGATTGGAATCGAAAAGGTTATATTGAATAATGTAGGAATTTTCAAATAACTTATAGTGCCAAATTTTTGAGTATTTTTCATTCTGATCTTTTAAAAATATTATTTTATATTTAAAGCGAGCGGTTTTTAAATCATTGAAAACCTTGTTCTTATATTTTTAACGATGAGCTAAAACGATATTTCTGTTTTACTGAAAGTTTATTGACAGACAATTATTTGCATTAAGATTCAGTTTTATGCCAGCCTATAAATTGAAATGAAACCTGAATATCTGCGAACATGTTTCCAAAGATCACTTTTCAATAATAGAAGAAGTTAAATTAATGCATAAATTATAAATTACTTCCTCTCTACTAGGTACGCTAATCTAAGGGACATAACTATTCATCAATGAAAACTATAAATTGTGTATAAATCCAATTTTTAAGGTCGAACATTACATCTCCAAAAACTCTACATAAATTTCTAATAATTGTTAATTACGTTACTGCAAATATATTCTCCTATTTATAGTTCCTCAACAATATTTTCCCTTTTAGTATCGCGAAATATTTCATTCTAAACACTAGGAAATTATTTGTCGCTCTATTTCAGTTGGAAAAGTAGACAATTTTCCGCGTGAACGGAACGATTAAGAACAGATTCATGCGACAAATTCGTTGAACCGCAATCCACCTTTTAATTGGCCGATTTAATGCAAATTCACAACGGTAGCTTAGCCAGCAGCGAATGTCTAGCGGTGCTTTTCATTCGACAGGTATAAAAATGACACACCTGACGACGAGTAGGCTGCTGAATGGAAGTTATAATCCAGGTCGACGATGCTAATTTAATTGCCCTGCGGTCAGCCAATGACTTCTGAATTGAGACATAGTAATAACTACTTAAGCGGAGACTAATTCACCGATACGTCGAGGTGTCCGCTAACTAACAAGTGGGTTTAAAATGAGCTCCGCGCGCGTACTCTCGTGTCCCGAAGCTAAAATCAATAACTCGTAAAATTAGAACTGATCTAACCGAGGAGAGAGAACCCCAGAGGGTTTTGATGCCTACGCGCTACAGAATCATGCCGGAATCATAACACGATTATCAACTGTATTGAATGTCAGTGATTCATCCGGAATTCTCGACTCGGTGGTCTTCGTCCGTCAGAAGACCTGCACGATGAATCAGCTAAATTGCCAACCGAATTTACGTGTTCCTGAAACTCCGGTCGATAAACTAATATTAGATTGTGCTCTACATGTTGGAAATTCTCACCGTGTCGTTATATTAAATCACTTTTAACACCCCCAGGGTTGCTCTTACACACGCTCGTTCGATGCGTATTAATGACTTTCACACAACTTTGGACAGATAGTTTGGTGGTTAAATTTTTTTGACAGAGCATTCTTTTGTTTAGAATGCAATTACGTGTAACCTTACTGTGCCCAACTATTATTTCTTCTTCTCTGCTGAATTTCGCATGATAAGATCACGCATTTCGCGCATTAAAAAAATCACGGTATACTGGTATTGTTTCTCTTGCAGCATTACCAGCTTTTTCGTTAGCCAGCGAAACTTTTACACAACGTGTCCTCGTCAAATTAATTCATTCCTCCGTGAGTTTGAAACGGTACGAAATAATAAGGGATAAGACGTACAATAAGATACGCTTCTTTATTTCAACTTTGCGTACGTGTGAACGTTAAGCGATATCTGGCGGTAATGTAAGTATGACGAGGGAGTGAGGTAACGCTATAGATTTGCATCGGTAAGAAAAAGGTTATTAGTCGTGCCTTCCTTCTTCCTCCACTTTATTACCCGATTTACGCGAGTATCTCCCGAATGTAGGAAATTTCATTGTTAGAATGCAGCACTTTACAGACGAGGCCTGATAAATTCGTAACGTAATTTCCATGAAACTTAATCAGTCCATTTGTCTATCTTAACATTTTTATACTGCCACCGGCGTATCTCGATGCATAAACCGACGAATACAGAGGCAACACTAATAACGTGAATCGACAAAGTGCCCATTCGCTGTCAGGCTGAAAGGTTCAGCCAAGTCCAGATCTAAAATTCAAGGAGATCCAGATCTCGCAATCGGTAAAAAGGTTGATTTGATACCAATTGAAAGTTATCGGGGAAAAGAAGAGAGGAAAGGAAAAAAAAGGTGATAATAATAAAGGTGCACGCAAGCGTGTGTGTGAGGCACGAAATTCATACCGAGCGGAAATTGATCGAGTCTTTGAGACTCACAGAGAGATCGCGGGCTGAACGCCCGCGCGTTATGAATCAGCCGTTGGTAATTGCGGCAATAACGCCTTTCTGCGCCGTCACTTATCTGCAAAAACAAAGATCTGGTGCAACTCGTGTTTACAAATGATCAGCATCGTGTGTGCTTTGTATTATAGAATCGCAGATAAATTGTATCAATTACAAAAACTAATTCTAATCTCCAGGTGCGACGGTGTTGTACGATTTTCCTCTTCGTTTTTTCATCTTGCAACCGAGAAACACAGTCATTACTGAATCAGATAAGAAAGAAATGCTAATTACTTTTTCATGTATATTATTAACGTGTTGCAACTTTCGTTGTATAATCTATGTTATCGTTTTTTTCTTCTTCTTCTTGCGATCGCTTTCTTTTTTTTTTTTTTTTCTTCCACCACTTACCTGGCAACGTAAGAAACGTACGGGAATAATATTAACACGTTCCACGTCGGTACGGGGCGAGCACGCACCACGCTGAATTTTTCGTTATAAAATAAACAGTTTTGCTCTTTTTTCCTAAATATATTTCTTTCTTGTAATTTTAACGAATTTGTCGTTTTATGGATGTATTTTATAAAGTGAAATTGTTAGACTCATCAACGTGAGGTGCATACGATCTGTGTGACCTGAATCATCATTAGTCAGTTCCGTCGCCTGATTTCTGTATTTAACGACGAATGTGTCGAAGCTACGATTTGTCTATTTACGCAATCGAGGAAATTTCCATTCGATATCACCGATAATCCGCAACGGAATCGTTTCACCAATTACACGTCGCTGGAAGTATTATGCAATTTTCTTATGCAGTGACCTGTACGAGTTCAGAAGTCAAACTGATTAGCTCCACTTTCTGATATTCTTCCAATTCTAGTATCACGTTTAATTATTTATAGATAAAGTAAATTTAATCGATTCAATTTGACGGAGTTGGTCATTTGGATCATTCTTACTAAATTAATTTACGTTACCTCTGTCGTTCTCAAACAATTGTACGAATTTCGAAAGTAAATGAACTTTTTTACCAGATTTGTTTATCGATATCGACGATATCTGTATTCGTCGTTAACTACCGAATGATACAACGATACGACACTTAGAGCGGAATCATATCGACGATATCGAACAATGTAACATCTACTCCATTGTGAAAACAAGGTTAACACGGCGGGAGTAAAAGCTTCGGCGTTAAATTTCTCGCATCCATATTTCTCAGCGTAGATACCACTTGAAAAGAGTCGACTTTTGCCACGCATGCATTAGTTACGATAGCGATCGTGCAGGTGGTATAGTTCAGACGTGACATGATTATGTCATCGGTCGGATAAACTGTCGCTCCGAGAACGTTACCACCTTACTTATACGGCATCAAACTTCTGGTGGATCAGCATTGAGACACCTGCATACCTTATCGGCTCGGTTTACCATCTTCTCAGTTGGTTCTTACCCCTCTTGTGTTTTGTACCCTTATCAGTGGACAACGGGTCGTTCTTCGTGTTTACCCTGACTACGTCATTCAGCTCACGCGTGACATTATGCATCCCAGATTTAGCGGGTACAGTGAAGTTAGGGGAATTATCGAGTACGTCAGGTCAAAAACACGGGTGTATAAAACGGTACCACACTCTGGGAAATCCCGAACTGTCCTCGTAACCCTTTGTATATTGCCCTGACACATAGGAGTAACGTAAATCTGATAAAGAGATAACATTCTCGTGCAGATCGTACATACAACGACTGATTTGATTATTTTATCGAAAGTTTGTAAAAGGATGAAAATGGTGTTTGATGTAGTTGGTTTGCTTCGTTGACACAGTTTACACGGTCCGGTATATCTGTTTTATGTATGACATAGTATGGTTCGATTTTTAATTCCATTTAGTGGTGTGTAGATTCAATCGGAACACCCTGCATAGGTTCATGTTGAATCTAATTTTTTAAAACTTGTTTCAGTTTACTTTTGTTTTCGTAACGTTAGACACAATTATTCAAAATGGCGTGGAAAGGTTTTTAATTATTGTTACCGATGATGATTTTTATTATACTTGTTATATTCATGAAGTAACGATTAGCAATTTTTCGCGAAATTTCTGTAGGTTTACGTTTCAAGATACCCTTTGTTCGTGCATCAAAATTAGCGATCGGTAGACTGTTGGATATTAGATTGTCGCGATACTTTTATCATTGGGATAATTTACATATCTACTAGAAAATTGTAACTCAGAAATTAATGTAAAATACAACGAATAATAAGATTACATGTAACATTATCAACGTATGTCATAGGTGGAACTACGAAATAAACGTAAAAATTACAAAATTGTAAGAAAAATTCCAAGATCTATTTCATAATCATATTTTGTACTTTTCGTAATCGGTATAAAATTATTTTTTTATAATGATACAAACAATATTTGAAAATTCATTGCTCATAAGAAAGTGCACACCTGTTTAACTTATTACTACAACAGGTATTTCAAATTGCACGTTACAAATAACGAAAACACACTGTCATCTCTACCAGAACATTTAAACGCTTTAAAAGTAGTACGTAGGTATACACATATTTGATACGTGTACCGAAAGCAATCTTCTTCTGCAGAAAATTGCTTATTCAGTTATTTCCAATGCGCTAAGTAAAGTTTGCTGTAGACAAGACTCGAATTTGCATATCATCGCCACGAATAATGGACAGGTACAGGTCACAGAAGAAACAATGTATTTAAAGGTCACGTACAAATTCTGTATTGCGATTATCATCGAGACATTTCGCCTCGGTTGGGATTGTGAATTATAGGAATGAAGGCAATTCGATTAGTACCGCGATTGCTCAAACGTTACAGACAGTTCGAACGTAAAAGAAAAATGTAAAACACGAATCGCATAGATTATAACGTTAAATTGCGTATCCGAAGCTTCACATACCTTAGGTACCGCATATAAACGTCGACATTTCTTAAAGTCATGATTGATATTCGAACATAGGTACGCATATAAGTACCTATATATCCAGAAAAATTCAATGTGGGAAAGGATTTCGTATCTCAATAACCAAGCATGTATAATACTTTCGGTTAAGTTATCGTAGGGAATTGACGGTTGATAATTTATACGAGTAACGTGCGAAAGCGATCTTGTCAACTGAATTGCGACAATTACGTTAATTCGAGGAAGCAGCGGTGATTGTTTCGCAACTTAACATACCGTTGGACGATCCTCTTTTTAGGGGATTCGAGATATTGCGTACACGGTGTGTAGAACACGCACGTGGGTAGGGAGAACATGAAGAAGGG
>NW_017100150.1:2498099-2504866 GCF_001263275.1 Habropoda laboriosa | reverse complement strand
AAAATTAACGAACGGTTAGCCGAATGACTAAATTGTGCACGGAGATGCATCGCTAATCGAACGAAGAGAGAGGGAAGATGGGAAAAGGATAGAGAAGGAGAGAGGCAAAGAGAAAGGTAGTTGAAAGAGCAGCAAAGCCCTCCTCTGGCCTACCCACACTCAACGATATGCTACCATAACCGGCATGACGTCACTGTCGTGACTGTACTCACCCATCCCACATTCTTTGTCCCTCTGCTCCCCTTTCTGAGCGCCCTCCTGAGTGATTATCAATATAAAAATGCGGAGCTGAATTTTGAACGATAAATCTGGGGGGAAAGTGATGAGCCGCGTGCCGTGTAGAATACCAATCAGCCGGTCCGGCTAGATGTTTGCTCCCGATCTGCATAAAGATCGAGCCAGGACCGAAAATTATACCGAAATGTACCGGTTAGAATATTCTGGGATCCACGCCAGCCTTCGTAACCAAGACTCATCTTATTCGCCTGCTACATCTCCCTGTCTCTCTCTCTCTCTCTCTCTCTCTCTCTCTCTCTCTCTCTATCTCTCTCTGTCCCTCCCGCCCCCTTTCCTTATCACACCCTTCGCGGCTTCATGGCCGTGCCACGTGAAACGTTTCCAACGACCTGTTGCATCGAATCAGAATCCTTACACTCAAAGCGCATGCGTGCCAGCACGGAATCGCTGTCTAATCTTTCATATCCGCATACCAGTGGCTTTGAAAACACGGCCCATGCGGTTTCGACTCTTTGCTCCGCAATGTTCGACCGAGGACGGTGACGCGCAATGCTTGACACTCGCGTGATTTGAACGCGCGAGCAGAGAGAGATGTGTACTTGCGTTACTGGATCGTGAATGCGAGGGAATTCGGTCGATCGCGGTGGCACTCTGTAGCTTTTATACGCGACTTGAAATTCTCGGGATAAAGCTTACCTTTGTGAGTTATTTGGAGAAGAGAAGAGATTTTATTTTATGCAAATGTATTTGTATGCGAATTATGTCCGTTTACTCGATGTTGGACTTTGGTTTAATGACTTTAGGGAATGGAATTGCACTAGCAAACTAAATATACATAATGACAAAATTCGAATGTATGAAAAGTTGTATTAACTATTTTTTGCGCGTCTATCAAAACTGGACGAAGTTGTATCTTTCAGAATATTCTACAGATATTCTACATTCCTGAATTCCTTTTTCGTTGTTTTGTGTATCACTGCAACTGACAAATGGAATCACCTATTTCTTCTTTTTCAATGGAAGTAAAAGTATAATTTAAGGAACGAATCTCACGCGAATACTAATTAGCAAAAGTTTAAAAAATGGAACATGATTGTTCTAATATTCAATAGACAGCTGTCAAAGTATAACAACGTAACTGAATATTTCTAATCAATTGAATTTCATCGTTTTCAACGGTTTCGAGCACGACCAGTGCTGAATATTGCGGATCGAACGAATTTCATCGTTTTTTAGGATGTTCAAGTATTTCATTGTTGTGATACTATATTATAGTAATTGATATAATAGTTTCTGGAAGTACTTAATTACAAATATCGAAGCTTATAACTGACCTAGTGTAAGATGACCCATTTTCAATTACAACACATGGACTGTTCTTTATACAAATAATTACTTTCTTAAATAATTCCACTGCTTCCATAAAATATCAACAAATTAAAATAAACGTACAATATTACGTTGCTCAAAAATACGTAAAAACACAAAAAAATATTGCAAAATTTTCTTACCTCGATACCTCGATAAAATCCCAACGCAACGACAGTAGCAAGTTCGACGGTAGAAACCCGCGAAACATTAACGCGTTGATAATTGTCGAGGAAAGACGCGAGTCAAGTGAAACCCAGTTTCTCCGATAGACAATTATCTCAACAAGCAAAACAACGGTCCAGATGTTGAGGGCGAACATCTGGAACTAGCTGCTTGGGTTTATTTGTCACTGGACAGTCATTAAGCGACCGCCAGGGAAGTAAAAGCGGTAGGTAAGCAGGAGGAGGGAAGACGGTCTTCGATCCCGAGGACACCGACGGAGGAACGGAGGAGCAGGTCGTAGCAAAAACGAATTGCGCTTCTCAGAAACCGCGTAAACACCTTGGTGGTGTAGATCTTAGGATGCCGGCGGACAATGTAGGTATCCAACTGTCCGAGGATCTCGTGCTTCTACGACTCCCTACTTCGTTGCCACCGAGATTCTTTCAGCGTTACGCGTAAATTGTAATTATCTGTGACTCGAAACTCGTTTATAATTTTTCCTACCGCGTGTTTAATGCCCGAGCGTAGGTCCCCTCTGCAGAAAAAGTTGCACCCGAATATTATGTTTTCGTCTTTGCCATCGGGGGGCTACTTGTTCGCTCCTATTTCATGTCTCAAACGTCACAGCTGGGAAGCTTTTTTTTTTTTTAAATTACAGTTCAAACTTAATAACGCCGTGCATCGTGTATTATGCATGCTGTATAACGATGCGAAATGCGATAGAAATTATGTTAGTAATTTGAGGAAATAATTGTAGAAATTATTAAGTTCGCTCCATTTTTGTCTCCGGTGTAAAGAGATCGAGGAGAAAATGTAAATTACAGGCTCAATCGAATCTTGGAAGTTGCAATTTACAGTAGTTCGTGTGCGGGTAATTTATCTTTCGAAAATTTCGACTTGACGCATATTTTGAGGTACCCGCGGAATTATTGTGGACACTGGACTAAACCAATAATACGCGGATTTTTGGGTAATTTGTATAATTTTGTGGCTGCATCGAACCTAATGTGTTTAATAATTAATTCGTATGAAATATTATTCAAATTAGCGTATCGATAAATATTATTAAAATACAATATTCAAGATTTTTAAATTTTGTTACCTTATTTTTCCAAAAAGGTAGCAACTTGTTAATTATATCAGTAATCAAAATAAAGAGAGGTATACTAATTAATTATGAAATATATTTTTACACAATTGTGAATCTTTTTCAGTCACTTGTTGCTTGTACAATGGTAAAACCATTGTACAAATGTCGTTACAATTAAACGCAAATTACGCCAAGAATTATTTCAAGAATGACCTTTCTCAGTCAGTGGTATTTACGAAAATGCACGATCTGCAATCCTTGCAGTTTCTCATTAAAATATGTAAATCTGGATTCGTTTTGTCGCTCGGCATAAGGAAACGGCGTAGGAGGGAAACAGGTCTGCACTAATGAAATACGATAAAATACGGACTTATCTGATCGTCAGAAGGTTATTAACTTATAATATACTTTTCACACAATTTTAATCTAGAGTAGATATGACAATTTGCCGTAAAATACGATGCAATCCTTTATGACGTGCGTTACAGTTAATGTCTTCATCAGGTATGATTATGATAATTAAATCACCCAAGAGTAACAGTTTAATACTTCAGTCGATGATAAAACGAGCAGTTTAAAACGTTCCCTTAACATGCTACTATTAATTGCATCGTAATCATTCTGGCGATGAAAAGAAATTGTTCCTTTCTTCAACGGCCATGAGAAATTAGCGAAACAGAAAACGCCTAAAATACTGTGGAATGGAAAATTTAACATATTGTTGCAAACCTATTGTGTCTATCAATTTGGTATCGTTCGAAGATATTTATAATTTGTAAGAATAATATATTTTAAAATACAGGAAAAGTGACTATTTTAATTATTCCTGTCAAAAGCGTAACATTCGTCACTTTCCTTTTTACTTCATCCATACTATAATACAAAAATTTATTAACACGAAAAAGCAATAAGTAAGATTCAGAGATATAAAAGCGAATTGTTAGAATAAATAACAATTAATTATCGAAGTTCGTTAAAAAACTAAAGTGCGTAATTTCAATTCAAATCTATACGGAATATTATTTTCAATTTCACACTTCCCAATCCACTCCATACTTGTTCCCAATATTATCGTTAAAACGATATACGTAACGAAAGTTTCAGAAGTGTCTCAGCAATTTTCCATTAAAGTTTCGGCGCGCGTCTACAATAGCGCAACATGGTAACCAAGAATCGCCCTTGCTTTACGTAACAAAGCAGCCGAAAATATCATCAGAATGTCTCGTTGCCTCTTAAAATGGATCGCACGAGTGAACAAAAGGGGTCACGGGTTGGTGAACGGGTAGCACGCTCCCGAGGAAGATCCTCGGACGGCTCCGCTGATCGACCGATATTCAAATTCGCACAGTATCCCTCTGCTGGAATGCAGGCCACTCTGCCGTCCTGAGGATGCAGCTCGTGCGTGTAACTTGGTACAAAATGTACAATGTCACCCCTCGATTTCTATAGTGAAGTCGGTGCCATTATACCGACTCTACTCTGGAATTCCAATTTAAGATGCGGCTGTATCATTTCTTGGATGAAAGGACACACCATTCAGAGTGCCGTTAAGCTTTCAAAGGATCAACCTGATCACCTGAACAATTTATCAGATCGCAGTTTTCGCCCCGTGAATTTCGTTCTCTGTTTGCATATGGATCGCAATCCACCTGTTTCGTTTTTTTTTTTTTTTTTTTTTTTTTTTTTTTTTCGAGAGAGATGTTACTTCGTACCTAGGTGCCGTATTCGACCGTTTTTTTCTCTTCTTCTTCTTCTTTCCGAATCGTATGATGGAAAACATGATCGACATTAGTCTTCGCTGCGGTATTAGTACGGTTCAAAGTATGACAAACTGGGCATGTCGTAGTGACGCATTAAGCGCCACTTTGGATGGCAAGCCGTTTCTTTTAAGTGCTGGAGAGAACGCAATGAAGGTGGATTAGCATTACGCGCATATTGTCAGCCGCGAAAATGTACGATCGCACGTTGACATTTTCGACGGCTACGAGATCTTGGCTGGTTCAATGGGTAGCTGATTCCTTTGCTGATCTGTGTTTACGAAGTACACTATCTTTCTCGTTTCTTTTCGAATTTAGAGTGCACTATGGTTCTGCCCGCCGGTTGCCCCGCTCTAACGGGTTTCGCTTTCACAATGGTAATCTCATTTTATTGTCATTGAGATACTAAAGCAAGCATTGCGTTTAATATTATGCATTCGTTTCAGTTCTAAGATGACGTTCATTGTATAGAATATACGCATTCGAAGATGATATGCTCGGACGTTTATATTAATAGAATAACATAGGGAGAATGTTTACGCAAATGACTGTTGCAGGTTCGATTATTACTGTTGTTACTGTTTCTTTTTTTTCTGATATTCACGTTATATCTGCATACATATGCTCGTGAGTCTGTTTGTTTAAATTCAATATTATACAAGGTAGGCCACGTGAACCAGATTGCCTAATTAGGGAACTTTCTTCGATGGAAGAAATGGCGAAAAGTGTAAGGAAGGTTTACGTTTGATTGAAAATTTCAAAGTCTAGAGTTAGATTTAATGAATGTGTAGCAGAAAAAAATATATACATTCACATAAAAAGATTTAGGTGACTTAGAAGAAAACAGAAAAAATTACATTTGCACCACCATAGCTGGAGAAGATAATTAGGTAGCCAGTTTTATGTGGTCCAAATTTCAAAGAATTTCGACATGATCAAAGAAACAAATCCGAACGTAACATTTTATAAACTATGAAAAAAGTAAAATTTACAATATTCTCAAATATAGTAATAATAATTTCAGTACTGAAATAGTACCTACTGAATCTTCGTATCCGACACTAAATTTCACAGAATCAGTTTGGAATCGTGTAACGCGAAGCGGCGAACATATGTTGCAGATAATGTTGCAAGAATCTCAATTAATTCCTAATTACTCGATCCTAATTACTCGTCTTGTTTTCGATCGGTGTTCCCTGCTAACTGGTATGTCCGATCTGGTTACGGTGCAAGGGTAAAATTCGCTAACCGGTAAAAACCAGGCTGATTAGAAAGCGGCAAGTTAGAGGTAAGTCCAGCGAGCGCGGCTCGGCGTAGTGAACCAAATAGCGAGCTCTCGTTTCTACGCGGAGAGGAGAGGTTGGAGAGTTCCGCGGGAGAGCAACCGCAAAGGAAGACAGAACCGGACGACTATCTTGGGCTAAGGACCAAGGACACGAAGGAACGTGGTGTAGACGGCCACCCATACCGATCCATTCGTGGACCAGGTTATATTCCCACGTATGGCGCCCCAGGCAGCGGGCTCTAACGAAACTCCTGAGACCCAAATTAAAGCCGTTGGTTACCTCCTACGAACTGTCCGTGGCCGGTCTACCGGTGCTGCATAATTAAAGGAACGTCATGTAATTGGACGTGAGCGTTCCCTTTGTTCGTCCTTCGTACCGAGGACTCGCGTAAACTATTTTCGCGCTTTCTCTATTCCGAATCCGTCTGACGATTCTCGATACACGAGAATTTCTCCTAATTAACACGTGTCCCGGCTATCTGCCACTGTGTGCGATCTGTCCATTGTGATTTTCTAGGTATCTGTTCCTGATTTGCAATTTAGACATTTCTCGAACGAATGTTCTTGATACACTTTTGTGCGTTACATGTGTACGTTGAGATTGATATTGTCGCGTCTATTTATTGTATTCCACCCTTGTCACAGTTTATTTGTACCACTTGTACCAAAAACGGCTTTAATCAAATTATAGACGCTTCTTAATACTTTTGCTATGGTACACTTGAGATATAAAATGTTTCCTCTGTTATAAAAATGTCTGTATAAAAATAAAGATACGTGTATAATTGAAAATCAACTGTCTGGTATATTCTGGAGATTCCTGATTTTATTTGTGATGTGTGAAAAGAAATTAAAAAATTGTCTG
>NW_017100150.1:2479905-2498018 GCF_001263275.1 Habropoda laboriosa | reverse complement strand
AGCTTGTACAACTTAATAATTTTTACACGTATACAACAGATTAAAATTTTTAATCAGATTTGAAACCTTTCATTTTTTTGCCATTCTTCGCATTAAACAAATTTTTCTTCACAATTTGTAACCATTTAAATTACGTTCACGAATTTTCTCTGTGCATTGTTGACATCACTATTAATAGGAGTTGTTATACTTTTACGAAGAAAGCGTCAACTGTTACGTTTTATTAATACCTCTAGGTAAAATTGAACGAACGTGAAGGAAGCGTTGTCGCGTTTCTTTCAATTATTTTCACTGCTTCGCCAGACACGCTTTTCGTCAGGAATAGTGAGAGCTTGCGGTCGCCGGCTATAGCGTGGTAATTAGAAAAAACGACGATAGGCAGACAAGGACATCTTACAAATCATAAAATATGAAATATATCGTTGAAAGGTCAGTGAGCCGAGAATTCATTTAGCGCTCGGGACTAGAGGGGGAGAAAGCGAGAAAGGAATTTCTGTTCATTGCGAAGGGGTTGGTGTCGAGGAAGGTATAGTACAGAGCGAAAAAGGATCACCTACTAATGTTTTATTGCCAGTAAAAATCGTGCTCCAAGTGGCCATCAATTGGCCAGTGAAATAAAACGAAATCGAGTAATATTCTAGATCGTCGAGTGTTACAATATATGTATACAGCACGAAGTGAAAAAATAGCAAGAAGATTAAGAAATTAATGAATTATTTTATAACGGCGTTGGAGTTTAGGGAACAGAAAGATTCATTGTGTTTGTACTCTAATTCTTGCGTTTGTCATAAGGAATATCTTGAAGGAAAATAAAATAAGATTTTCATATTTTAAAATTCATATGAAGATACACCTCATTAGTTGTTTAATAAAAACAGTATTAGTTAATTATTTTGCTTAATTATAAACACCTCTAATCATGTAGCAAATATTATGTCTAAAATCTTAAACATAAAATGATCAATAAGTTATGATGCTCTGCGCATTAATGTCACAGTTGAACAGAGTAATGTACCTAAATGTGACACTTCAAATATATTCAAAATTATGAAACAATTGAAAAGTAGGTATAGAATATTTTATGCAAAATCAAGTCGTACAAACAAGGAGATTTTTTGAAAATTCAAAAATATTAATAACATGACCTAATAAAACAAGAATTTATAAATATTGTATAATTATTTTCTATACTGCAATATTGCCAAAGTTGAGGCAGAAAAATAATAAATAATTAGAGAACAATTTTAGATATATTATCTATTATGAATATTTTATCGATATAACCTTTTTCCACCGATATTACACACATCGTACTTACATTTGCACATTTCATATTTAAAGTATTCTTATTGTTCTGCATTTATTTATATTTGCATAATTGAAAATCGTGGTTGAGCTGAGTACCTATACACGTTTCAGTTTTACACGTGGTAAGAATTAAAGCACCTGAGTGGATAGTCCGATTAAAATTTTTTATAATGTCACTTTAATACACCGATGCAACAGACGTTAAATACCGTTTTTATTCGACAAATCTTTAAATTGACAAATTGAACTGTCAGTACACCTGGCACAATTCAGTTACCTACAATTTCTGCTTCCATCTCCTTGCCATACATTACTGTCGCTGAATTTTATAAGCTGCTTAGAATAACGGAACAGCTTGACATATCTACATTTGTTCATTCTCCTTTATTTAAACATATTTAATTGAAATAATTTGTATTTGTTATAATTATTTTAATAATTCGTATAAAAACATTTCACATTTCTATGTGTGTACTTGAATGTGAATAATTTTCCATAATAAAATGTATAGATACAATTGTTAACAAAAAATTGGTAAAATTAAAAGGATATAAGATAAAGGGTTCCTGTTATTTTATATTTGCGGCAATATATAAACTCGCACCTCAAAACGCAATCAACGTTAACACACAGAAACGACAACGCAATTTAGCGAAAATTGTCTTTCTGCAATTAATCGCAGCCCAACCAAGCAGGAAGACAAATTGAAAGATTCATGAGTTCAAAATACTATCACGCTTCCTGCGTTCGTGCTTCCGGCAGTGCCAGCTCGCGAGACACCTCGAAGAAAGCGAGCTGTCGTGTTATGCAAAACTCTTAGAGCCATTTTGTTTACCATGAAATCGGTGAGCCGCCGCACGGAGGCTTCGGTCAAGTGAAACCCGTCAATCGGTATTTTCTAATCGCGAGAATCCCTTGATCCCGCGAAAGTCGAAAGTCCGCGACGGAGAAAATCTGTCCACTGCGACAGGATCGCGCGCAGTTGCGGCAAAAAGAAGAAGAACAAGACGAAGAAGAAGAAGAAGAAAAAGAAGAGAGAGAAAAAAGTAAAGAGAAGAGAAGAAAGAAAAAAAGGATCACCGTTAGCAAAGTGTCTTAGACACGCCTCCTGACAATCCGTAACGTCACAGAAAGGCAATGGGTTGAATAAACGCAGCAAGTAGTCGGCGATCGGTTTTCGTGGAAGCGAGTTGGTAAATCGGTGCCGCCTCGCGAGTCTCCATCATGCGCACCACCGGCAAAACGATCGGCCATAAAAGTTCTAGGTAGCCGAGGGCCTTTCCCACGATTTATTTAGCTGCTTGTGCACTACCATTCCGCTAACCCTCGCCTCCATACAGTGGACAGCCTCCGACTTTCTATACACATCGTACCACGGAGTAGTCGGTTAACAACGCCGCGAGAGTTGCTTTATGAAATTTTAAATCACTCGTTTCGGGAATCAAAGCACCCTTTATTACCCCATTCGAAACGGAGATGTGTCCGAAGGAGCACATCGCTATCCAACACGAACGGGAGGATCGTGTAAACGAACGTGAAATATCGTTCGGTTTAACAGTCGGACTTTTACATTCGTTTCTACCTTATTTATCGTGTTACCGCGAAATCTAATTTATATGCTTGCGAACAGGATGCATCGTGCCGGTTGGTATTTATCCGCCTGAAAGTAACATTCGTGCTACCATTCGAGAACGATTTTTGCCGAGGATCGGTACCGTGGATCGGTTCGATCATGGATCAACGATTCGATACGATTTTTGGATTTTTTCGACGAAGTAAACTGAGCGTAATTGAAGGAAATAGTACGATTGAGGAATTATTTTGATCGGATGAATCTGCGGTGTTTGGAAAGTGTAGAATAGAAGTTTTTCAAAAGGGAAAGTAGTTTTATTGAGAGGGAAAGGTTGCTTTGGATCAAACCAAAGACGCTAACATAGGAATCTTCAATACCGATTAAGTATTGAGGTAGTTTCGACTACCGACACGGTGGAGACTCTTCCTTGTAAGTTGTAACTTTGAAGTGGGATGTTTAAAACAGGATGCTTGATGTTTAATTATCGATATTATTAAATATTAGAAATTATGTATCAGAGTTATAAATACATCGACTAATTGTTAAAAAATGAATTTTTGTGGTAAATAAAAATTTATACACTGTTAAATATTATTAATATAACATTCAACGTAGCAAAGTTAATCGCATTATTAAAATTTAAAGTTCAGCTATCATTTGTACAAATATTTAAACAAAACTCGTATTGTTGTTTGCATTTTTAAATTCGACACCCTTAAACAAGTGCAACCGTGTATGCAAGAATGTTGGAAGGAAAAGGATGCTGCGGCGTCTGTAAGCGTAACTTCATACAAAAGGCGAAAACTTACGAAATGATTTTCATAGGAAAAATTACATTAAAAATTCTAATTAGATACTTGTATTTCGTATATTAAACAATTCGTATATTTACCCTAAAATTTACAACAATTGTACCGTAGATAGTTTTAATTAGCTGGTTTAGTATTCAAGAGCGCCTAGAACGTATCTCATTACCGTACAATAAGCGATATACGCTAGCAGAAGCAAGGTTTGCCCAAATTCCGACACGGTTACAGTAAATCTGGTCGATTGTTCCGAGCGTCTTGGGAAAGTATGCCTTATCTACGTTCTTATTTGGCCCCGTGTGTGCTCCGAATGCAAAGGCAACCCTGTTATCGCGACGTGGCCATCTCCTGCGGGGCGGTTTGTTTTATGCGCAATTACTTGATGAGTCATTTCGGTAATTGGGGCATATTTTTCCGGAATTTATTGACCGTGGGGCCTAGCCAGCAGCGAGATTAGCATAAACCGAGGATGACTTACTCGTCCTGTCTACCGGCGACATTTTAACGAGCGTAAACTTGCCGAGCTTTATTCCTCGTGAACGTTATCAGCCTTGCCTGCCTCGCCTTACGTTTCATCCTACGCGCCCAACAACCTTTTGCGTCGCAAACGTACCGCTGCGCCTCCGTTTGACATTTGATCGACCTCATGCTACTTGCACGAAAATTAAATACGTATTCCCTTATACTTTCTTTCTGAATTTTTTTCTGCAATATGCTGGTACCGCTGGTACAATTTTTTGAGCTACGTATAATTGAACTTGTGAAATTCTCTATATTACGTCACATGGACTAAAATTGCATCAAGAAATTGAAAGATTTTAATCCTCTGTAGGCAAACATTTCCTTAGGTTTAATTTTTTGACTGTTTTAGGCTTCGAAGGAATCCGAAAAAATTGTAGGGCTAAACCTTTTTTTACCTAATTTTTTACCTAATTTTTACCTAAACCTTTTTCGGTAAAAATAAAAATTCTTTTGGATGAAATACACGAGTGAAATTTGGCTCGGGTCGTTAATGACCCAGGTTGCCAACAAAGGGTTAAATTTCTAAAAATGTCCTGAGATAATATCTCTGTTTCGATGAATTTGAAATTTCATTAACCTTCGATTACAGAAATCGGATTGAATTATAATGAAATTGCATTTAAATGAACGAAAGTAGCCCTTAATCAGCGTTGCTCTTTTTCGATGCACGAAGAAGGGCAATAATCGCAGGACGACAAGATTAAGACCGCGGTCACACGGGTGTTGCAACGGTCGTTGCGGCTGCAGCCGCAGGAGCGTTCGTTCGTAACTAAGACAAATTTCTCACGTCAATAGACGGTAAATATCTGTACCTACTAACAAAATTGTGTCAAATTCTACGTGCATTTGGCTTCTAGAGCTAGTAAAATAATTTTTACCAACTTTTCTGTACGAATACTCCACCGTGCGCCGCTTGTACAGTCAGGTCCGTGAGAATGCGTGAAATGAAACAACGTTCGTGCCTATAGGTCGACGAACGTCGTAGCGTTAAGCGTATAGTCGGAGGAAGAAATACAGCGAGATCGTAAATTTGCTCAATCTTCAAGATTTACATGTTGGAACATATCGACAAGCGAATCGACAAAAACCTGAGAAGATAACATCTCGAAATTTCATTGAAAACAGCACGAAGCAGCTTAGCTTCAATTCAATCCCAAATTGAAAATCGTAAAATGTCACATGCGACTCTATAGTTAGCACACTTACTTAATGCTTCGATTTACAACCTCTCTATATTTCTTCCATCGACTATACATATACATATATGAAATTTGACGTTGCAACGTCCGTCGCAGCGTCCGTTATTTCAACGCTGGTGTGACCGCGGCCTAAAAGTGGGGTGTATCGAAAGGAGCGGGACACGCACGAAAGCCTGGAATATAGGACTTCGGTTGGGGCCGGTGAACGGTATTTAAGCACGGCACCTTTCCTTTGGCAAAAGTGCTTTTTTTTAAATATTCATGTCTCGGGGACATTCTCCATTCGTCTTTTGCGTGCGATGCATTAGCAGATGACCGATCTAGGCCCAAGTCGGTCGATATAAACGGAGTATATAAGCGTCCAAATGTGTACAAGGACGTTATCTTAACTCGGCACCACTAAAAACGGGAAGAGGCGGGTTGAAAAGAGAGGAAAAGGTAAAGTAGATGGGAACAGAGACGGGAAAACAGTGGGAACGAGAACGGTGGGGGGATAGAGGATGTAAGAGAGCAGCGCGGAGTCTTGTTGTTGGAGAGACGAGGACTGGTGAAATTGAGTTGTCCCGAGGTGCCGGGTGAATCCTCCGTGAGCTCCTCAGGCAGGTTAGGTATGTTAACAAGTTAGGCGATACTGAGATAAGAATCCTGCGCGATCCTTTGTGGAGTCCACGGTAACGCGACACCAGAAACAGTCCAGACCGAACGAACAAGCCAGCTCCTTCGAACTTTGCTCTTGCTCTCCGCTACTTTCCTTCTTCCAGCTTCTTATCCTGCTGATTCTTCTTCTTCTTCTTCTTCTCTGTTTTCACTTTTTTACTCGTCCTTCTGTGATCCTTAAGCATCGAAAATAGAAGGAGGTGCGAGCTCAATGAACATGGTCCTAGTAGCCGTAGGCAAGCACCCTATCTCTCTCATTCATTCGAGCGAGATTAAAACTGGCACAGCCTCCGAAACTTTCGCTACTTTGCTTTCCCACGTTAGGACCTTTTTTTAACTCGTCGCTGGAAGCTCGTTTGTGAACGTGATATATTTTTTTAACGAACTCGAAGTGTTTTTCAGGCCTTTTCAAGGAGGATCTTTCTTTATGAATATTTATGTTATCTGATGATTCACCGCGTTTTAAGGCTTTACTTTCTTCGGTAAAGTGATTAGATCTGCATTATGATTTATGTTAACTTGTGAATCACGAAATGTAATTTAACATGTTTATGAATATTTGTATACTTGCAAACGATATTACTTGTAATTGGGCAAACTACGAAAAATATAGGATGTGCAGCGTGCACATCTAAAGTATTTAAATTTGCTTCGTGACATTTTTGTCCATCTTCGATCGTTTCAAAGAGACACCTTGTGTATCGGAAACAATTTATGTCTTCATATAATCATATAATCACAATCTTTAATCATTTTTATTTCTATATTTAGGTGAACGTTGCTAATACAAACAATACGCACTCAACAAACATAATGAAACGTGTCTTAAAAAATGACCAGCGCAGGAAACCTTTTTAAAGTGTACAAATATTTATCTACCTGTCAGTCTGTTTTCAACATAACAAGTGTGGAAAAACTTGAAAAAAGTTATCACCGTATGGAAACAATCGTAATTTGTTTCGCACGCATTAAACGGTGACGTCAATCAACAGAAGTACGAAAGCGTTGAACTGAAACTCTCGTGTCGAAACCGGTGTCAAGTGTTTGACAACACTATACGCCGATGTAAAGTGCCCCTGTTACCGATGCACTTACTGCTACGCCAAGTTGGGCGTGCACTTGCGTGTAAAGGGACCACAGCGCATGGCGGCATCAACAAACGTTCGCTCGTGTAGTTTGCTTGTGGCCACAAATCATGTCGTCGCACGCCCTTAATTTTTCACGGCTCTCAGCCGCCATCAACCCTACGATACGTTAGCCTTTCGCACCTGAATGTGTGACTTAACCTTCGTTCCGAATCAACGGCTCGTTTAACTTTGAAAGGCTCACGAATGGCCGTCAAAATTAACCCCAAGACTTCAAATCCTCGTTTTTCATAAACTTTTTAACGCTTATTGCCGATTCTCTTTTCGTTGCAAAATGTAGGAGAGGGATCATTTAATTCCCTGACTACTATTCGTGGAAATATATTTCTACAATATATTCAACTAAGTTTTAACGTAGTCGAGCGTAGAAAAATAATAATAATAAAGTTATAATAATGAAGAAATTTTTATGTATTAATTGTAGCAAGTGAAGAAATTTTCCTGCAAGGGTTCTCGCGTTAGGCGGTAGCAAGTAGACACGATGATATTTCACAACAGAATGATTATTCAATCTGACAGGTTAGCGTCGGACGAAGCCAAGGCTGCCTAATTGTACGATAATAAATGATCCGAAAGTCGTCGAATCATAACATCAACTATTCTGCACGTTAGATTTTGACAAACGATTTGATGCAGCAATTGAGTATCTCCGATTGAAAAGCGGGGGACTTGCGGTGAAGGAAGGAAAGGAAGACAGTTCGGGGGACCACCTTCGGTTCGACGTGAACCGTATAAGCCATGGATTTACGAGGCTTGTAGGAGGTATAGGTTCTCTCTCATTGGTATATACTTGTGAAGCAAACGGCGTTACCAATAGTGGGAAGTATCAGCGCCAGGGTGACTTCTCTATTAGCTTCGGTCAGACCCCCGTGGCGCGGGCCCCGAATCCCCCCCTCCTAGCTAAAGGGCCACCTTGGAGCTTTGTGGGTCGCCGCCTTCTGGGGCTGACAGCATCATGATTTTACCGGTTTTTTTTTCTTCTCTTTTTTCTTCTTCTTCTCCCGAACGATCAGATAGACGAGGCCCCCGAACCAGTCAAAGTGGCCGCTTTTAGAAGTGAGCCGAACTAAAGCACGAGAAAGCCGAACATGGATGGATGGTGGGAGTCGGAATACTTAGGTTTTGTCGCAGTGAACGCATTTATGTTTGGTTTTCGTAGCGGACGCGGCGTTCGAGGCGTGCCAAAGAAGGGTGGGAAAGTGGCACGGCACCCTCGCGAGAGAACAACATAGCTTCACGTCCCGCCCTTAGCCTATCCCACCACACCAGAGACCGTGACATTTTTTCGGCTTAAACCGGATCGAGATTACGAGGCTCGATATCGTTTGGAGCGCGATGGAACGTGGCCCACTCTTACTGGGGGTTAACTGCTTTTGACGCTCGTCCGAGTTATCAGACTCCCTGTGAATACCCCTGCGTCATCGTCTTTCTGCTATGCCTGGGATACTGCTTCCCACATCGACCGAAATCTTGCCACCTTTTACTCTCGATCATCTTTATATCGCGCCAGTCAAATTTCTGTTTTTACAAGTTTCGTGGACAGTAAAAAGCTGTATTTATGTGTAAAAATTTATTTGTTTTTGTTGTCCAGTCCCAAAATTTTTTAAGGCTATATAAATAATGTAACAGAGACAAATTTTTACAGAAGTTAGTCTAAAACGAAGTTAACAAAGGGTGCAATTCTGATAAATGCAAAGTGGATAACATTACTTATTTATTACAGCAATAAGTAACAAATCCACATTTCAGTGTTAAACAAAAAAAAATTGTTAAACCTAGTAGCAAATAATTGAAAAAAAATGTAATAAACAATATCGTGAAAAATTCGAAACACGAAAACGTGCCTCGAGAAAGGAACACTTTCTCCTGAAACGCGCTATAAATTGACCAGACTCCTAAACAAATCCAAACAGCTTGCGAGTACGTAACTGAAAGAAATCGAGAGTTAAATTATCACGGTGTCCACTTAGAGAGGGCGGAAAGAGAAATAGAATGAAAAGTGGAGGAAAGAAGGCCGTAGGTGGAAAGGGATCAATACCATGGTGGCGGCTCCTCCTGCCCCATAGAATAGTAGTTCTGTTTGTTTGCGTGCTCGTGTGCATCTGTGTCCGATCGTGTTTCACGAGGTTTCGGTATGTGTCCCCCGCGGGCCCGACAACTCAATAGCCACATACAACACCATGGAATAAGGCACTCTTAGGACCCGAAAACCATCGTGTTTGGTCCCGGGCGGTGAGTCCCCGGAGCTACTCAGGTAGGTCCTGGCGGAACGACGAAGATAGCCGTAGAAGACCGATGCCTGTCTCTCTGGCCGCGCACCGTGTCTTCGTCTTTCTTAGAGGACAGGATCTTCTATCCAGCACCCCCTAACTCTACCACCGCTCGACATTCTCACGCTAATTGGCCGGCAGCGCCCTCCCTGTAATTTCATTAAGGGGGTCTCGTGCCTATGGTGAGTTTGAGGCACCTCCAACGCGCCTTTCTCCCTCGCCTCTCTGTCCTCCTCTTTTCTCCAGACCAAATATTTGCCAGGCTTGATGGCTCTACAGGGCCCGACACAGTCGTGAATCAGGAAATTGGATGCCGATGCATCCTTCGGAAGATCTCGCTTTTTTGTACCTTGTTAATCCTGCCAAATTGTCCGTCGTTTGTGTTTGTCCTTCTTCGACCTGTTCCCCGATCGTTTCGAACTTCGTTAAACGCGTACAGAAGTAATTAGTTTCTCTACCGAGTAAGAACGAATAGTTGCGTTGCTCGGACCTGTACCTACAGGTGACATCGTAAACAGATGTGTTAAACGGTGGAAAATCGTTCGGGACCAATCGAGTAGGATTCCTATTGAAAGTTCCGAACGTTTTACGAAGCGTGACCGTATGAAAGAGCGGCATGAAATCAGTCGGACATTTTGGTAATCGCAGAAGGAGGTTCGTTTGATCGGCAGCTTTGACATTCGGCGTTGGTCGAGCTGAGAAGAAGAAGAAGAAAAAAAAGAAGGATTCGTGCGCCATTTGCTTTCACGCGTTTTGCACTGCTTCTTATCCCAGGTAGGTATTTTCGAATGTATACACCGTAGACCGTCTTTCTGTCAGGATCGCCGTGTGGGGTCCAGTGGCACGCCGTTGAATGACGTTGAAACGACAATGGAGCCCAGGAAATGTACTCGAGTGATTCACCGATCGTCCTGCGGGTTCCACGGGAATGCGCACAACTCCGAAACTCACCTTCCTCTCTCTCGTCTTCTTACTCTCTTTTCTTTCCTTTTTTCCTTCACCTCCCTTTGGCGGCACTTAACTTTGAGCCGTCGGCTACAATGCACACTTCTTGACAATGCAGGCCCACAATTCGCCTTCGCCTTCGCCTTCACCTTCGCCAGATGCGATTTTGACGTACTGACTTTTTTCCTTTCCCTTTAAACTACACTCCACGTTTCACCACGCGCATCCGACTTTTTAATAATTCCGCCCCCTTTTGTCTCGTTGAGAATGCCTTTCGTTCTGGAACGCGCTTAATTGTGTACCGAACATTCTACAGTTATGTCGGACGTTTTTCAAATTCCGTATGCTTGCTAAGTATGAACACACATAAGGCAAATGATGATTGTCGTATCTATGACTCTATCAAAAATTTTTGTTTAAATTATTATGCTTCTGACAGTGTATTTTGATGCTGGGCTTCTTTAGGTAATGCGGAGAAATTATTAGGAGGTTTAAATGGGAATTGAACTGTGTATTCCTTTGTGATATCGTAATATATGTGAAATCGTGCGAACTTTAGATATTTTACGTTATATTCCCATTTGATACCAGTTGTCTAATAATAAGTTAATCTTTCTTCAAGAACAAATTAATTTGCTGTAAGCCTTTGTTACCAGCAATAAGTAACTATTAGTCTCCTATGTTCTCCTCTAAGAATACTAAATTTGCGAATGGAAATAATAATAAAAATATAGTAAAAATAATAAAATATTCAACGTATGATACTTAAAAAATAACATATTTACGTTAGTATTAATTCATACGTTATCAATAATAAACAGAGAAGAAATAATTCGACAGAAAGTAATGATTATTAATTAACACATTCGCAATTAACAAGTTTCGCGAATCCAAATTTTACATTTCACGCACTGTATAAATAATTATTACTTTATTTCCATCTGCTAAAAATGAAATTAAAAGTAAATAGTTTAATACGTCTCCAAGTTCAATTTGAAACCGGTACAATGTATATACATAATATAAAACTGATCAACGGAGAAACTTGTATTACATACTTTTACGAAAATGAAGCGAAATGTTTTACAGAATCCGTTTGAAAGAATATTTTCAAACACACGGTAAGTGTTGTAAAGATACGTGGCAACGACTTCCTAGCAATCGTGCTTCTCGAGCAATTGTCTCGGAGCTGGCAAACCGTAGCTCACGACTGGACGTCCCGAATGCTTGGTCGCAAACAATGTACCAGAGCGTACGTACAATTTACCGGTGTGTTGTCGCCAACGTCGCGCAACGCGCATTATTGCATCGTGGTCCGCCACGTTCTATGGACCTCTTCGAGGTTCTTTTCCACGGTCTATGTGGTCCAGACGTGCCTCGGCATACGATGTGCTTGCTAGCGAAATCGCGAGTGTCATGCTCACGACCACGCTGCACGCTCCTCAACGACAATTTTTTCGCTAATCACTCCACCTTTTCTCTGCCAATATGCACACTTCTAATCCATGAAATTATTCACTTAACAATGAACGCAATTTTCTTTTCGGCACTCCACTGTTTTTGTACTTCTACTCGAAGACTCGCGATAAGGTAGAATTACGGACATTTATGTCGGTGAAATTATGCGATGGTGCAAGTATGCTTTTTGCTGATATGGGAGAAGGGAAATTGAAGGATAAAGGTTTATCGAAGTATCTGAAGTAAATTATAGGTGTAGACATCGTCTTTGTTATTAATCACGTGACAAAATCAAGAGTAAAAAAGTCAGGAGAAGTTGACGTTTCGAATCCTCTGAGAAGTAAATCATTTCCTCGAAAAGTAATGTTTTCCAACCAAAATTTTCCATGGATACATCTCTCTAACCATGAAACGAAGATCGTTTTCAAGAGTATGTAAAAGTAATTTATTATTTTGCAAGTTGAGTTTGTAATATCCCACATTATGTCTTAGGAAGCAATCTTGCTTTAAAAGGATCTGTTACATAATTTACATAGGTGTACAAAATTACACGAGCACCATTTCTAATTGCCCCAGTTTAGCGAACGATTAGCGCAAATTGGTTGTCAAGATTGTTCACGTGGACTGTATTTGTAACAGGTTGGTAGGTTTAGAGATGGCGAAGGGCCTTCGTAGATCTCCTGAGAAGCGTCCGCAGCAGCTGAGCCGTGAAATCCCGATTTGCTCGCAGATTATGTTCGCAGATCGACGAAGTTTGAGGAGCGTGAAACCGAGAGGGCGGAGCGTGACGCCACTTGATGCCGCTACTCAAGTAGCAGGAGTATCTTCACGCCATTACACTTGTTCAGAGTACCACGAGTAACCTGTAGAAAAAATAGAATCTAATTACGAGTATTAAATACTAATATATAGTACTATAAATTAGTTGTAATTAACGCGTTACGGTCAATTTTTAGATTTAATTAATTTTGAAAACTGAGAAGCGAAATATTAGCATGATTTACACAAAAATTATGAATATGCGCGCGTGTGTGTGGTCACAAATTTTTGCGTAACACTATAATGATACTTTTACAATTTAAACGATTCTTTAGAAAAATCGTGTGGTAAGATCTTTAATTACTTTTTTATACTTGAATATTTAACGAACTCAATGATGATTGATAATGCAAGACTGGCTACATTCTTTAGTGTCCTTTTTTTTAAATATTCTCAAAAGAATCTACCGTAGTAATGACATATTTATGATCGATAAATATGTGAAAAAAGTAACTGTTGTTATTAATTCGAAGTATTTATTAATTTTCAGTAGGTACCTACGTTAAAATATTTTAGAACGAACGAAACGAAGGTATTCTTTAATCTGCGATAAAAAATCTTGCGCAAAATTTTCTTTGGATCACATTAGTCCACCTGTAGCAATAGAAGTGTGAGAGTTGTCATTCAAACATTTCTGTAAACATCGATAAACACAAGAACCTGGAGAAAGTGGAACATTACCTATATTAGCTGTAAAAGTTCAAGAACAGATAACGCAAGTGTAGAATATGACGAGAGATTTATTCTGAAGCAGCACCTACTTAGAAGGATATGTGAAAAACGTAATGTCCCAGAAAAATAACTATAGTAAAAATAAATTTTCTGTTCATATAATTAAAAACATTTCAGCAAATGAAAGATAGGAATTTATTAAAAATAAAACTATCCTATTGAAATCTTTGTTTAAACCTTTAACATAGGAATGCATCAGATGTAAACACCTGTTTTCAAATGAAAATGATTGCACGACTGTATAACAGATTTCTCACAATTTCAATATACAGCTTTAGAAAAACTTCTAATATCCCTCGTATCTCACAGAAATTGTGATACCTAGCTTCCCGAAATTTCAACGAAACAACGACACGGAAATGATAATTTCTCGAATATCTATCCTGTGGTGGAAGAAATGGTAGCGATAGAGTGTCCACAAACTGAAACAAACTGACAGAAAGATCGAACGATAAGGTGGGTCACGAAAGAAGGGGCGTAGTACAGCAAGAAGAAAAACACGGCACAAAAGAAGGTGCTTCAGTTTCCCGGTGAATCGAAGATAGATGACAGCCGAAAAGAGCGGTAAAAGAGCGGGATGACCATGCTCGATGGACGAAGCGTCGAACCGGCCCCCTAAATCATATCCCAAACAAGCCTATTGTTGCGCATTTAGCGTGTGAAGGAATGTTGCCAAATCCGAAAGGGATTGTCGGCCTCTTGGTACCAGATAGAGAAGGGCCTGGGGTGAGAGACCAGTGAAAAAGAGAAGAACAGGCGTGGAAAAGAGGATGAACAAGGATGGGGGGTGATGGACGAAAGACTTGGATGGGCCTAAAGTGGCGCCAGCTTGTCGTGCTCGACTCTGCTTCTCTCTTTTTCCTGTCAACATACTGTCTTCCTTTACCGGTGCATCTATATATATATACATATACATGGGTGTGTATGTGGCCGCGTGTAAGCGTCGGTACGCATAGAACTACCCTTGTAAAATGGGACGCTGTGTCGATCGTGTTGGTTAGTTGGGCGTTCCTGAATGAACATGCTTCACGTTTGTCGAACGATCCGAACACCCGGATAAGAAAGAAATAACACGGAAGAACGAGGCTGATCACTTTTATCGAACTTCTTTCTTACGTATGAGTTTCTAGAGAACGCGTAATATAGGTACAATGCAATTATTTAACAGTAGAACTGGTCGGGTCAAAAATGACCCATTAGTAATTTTCCGAAATTGAATGTTAAAATCGTGATTAAAAAATTATATTCTTATCGATAGAAATGGAAGTGTACATTGCAGTAAACAAAGTCGGAAAGTTACAAACGATAATACTTATCGGCAATGAACATTCGCTTTTTTTTTTTTTTGGAAAATTGCTAACGGGTCGTTTGGACCCAGTTTGTAGTGTCACTGTATTTGGCATTGATGACAATTTGAAAATAACGTAGAGTAGAGTAAAATGTGTTATTTAGAATAATGATAAATAATTGAATTTCGAAAGAACTAACTTGAAATTTCCATATAAACTAACTTAAAAATATTCGAAAATAATTCTTAGAGCTTAATAGACTGATAATCAAATTAATAATATTTTACAACTAATCCTCTAGAAAGTAACATAGGTAAACAGGAACGATTAATAAAGTTGGATAAATGCTAGTTAATTTTGATAAACGTGAAGATTTTTCTTTATGCACTTTCCCAACGCTATCGAGAAGTTACGCTTCGTCTAGGTGGCAAATGTCTATATAAAACGTACATCGAGTCGCCGTGCAGGTCATCAGCATCGTCGTTAGCGACTCACGTTCGATATCGTCACCTTCGGATCTTTGAACGTCTCTTCAAGCAACACGATAATACCCGTCCCTCTCACGGGACTAACGAGAAACGAGATTCTCTCGCCACCCAAACAGTGCAATCGATGACGTCTTTGATACATACGTCTTCTGCTATATGAAATATAGGATCAATCCTCTATTCTGCCGACTTATTGTGTCTTTCTTCTCGGATAATGCGCGAGCAAGTGTTTCCCTCTGAACGATTCGTTGGAGTTACTTTAATTTCAATTAGTAAGAAAAAGAAGTGACGTTGCAGGCAACGTTGTCCAAAAATAGATATCTGTTTCGTTGTCCTTCGTGCAATCTTCTTTTTTTCTTCTTTCGAT
This sequence comes from Habropoda laboriosa, assembly GCF_001263275.1. Taxonomy (NCBI): domain Eukaryota; kingdom Metazoa; phylum Arthropoda; class Insecta; order Hymenoptera; family Apidae; genus Habropoda; species Habropoda laboriosa. The sequence goes on along the minus strand of NW_017100150.1, from coordinate 2,482,440 downwards.
AGTTGCTCGAAGAAATTTAATATTTGCTCGAATCTTTGTGCGATAGTACGAGGTTCTAGTTTCAGAAACTGTGCAGCAAGGTTGCAGGACTACTAGGCTAACTTTGGGTCGCTAATATATTATCGCCTGGCTCGTGATGTATTTGACACAGGTGTCGGAAAAATTAAAGCAATCCTTTTGCGTGTACCGCTGGTGGTCCAGGCCCAAAAGCAGCCTCCGCCGCTCGTGGTAATCGGAGATGCCTGGATATAAATATACGTGCATTAATAGAGGGCAGTTCTACGAGCGTTATAACAAGCGTATTTTGTAAGGATCGGAGGGAACAAAAGTAGCCAAAATGGTCTGCACCTTGAACAAAAGTGACCAAATCTTTCAGTTGCTTTTTGGTGCCTTTATCGACTCAAAACCGCCATATATTTTCAGTCACTCGATAAGTACAAAATAATGGAGATTATTTTGAACGTCAAAATTGTGTTCTATAAATATTGAAGTTCCTAAGAGAGGTTACCGAATTAATTTCTAACACCCAAGTTGCATTACATAAATATTCATTGATACAATTGTTACACTAAATTATACCAAATTGCACGATAAATTAGCAGTCACCGATTTGCATGCTCGATTCATTTTACTCCGCTAGAAAATCTTGCACCAACAATATAATTACAAACTGAACAAATTTATGCTAAACGTCGTAACAACGCCTCTTACTTTCCATTAACAACGTAAATGCTAATTTGATCGATTCTTTTCTTTTTATAATTAAATTGCTTCAACACGAAACACGTTACTCGATCACCGTCGCAACGATCTGTTTCGAATTAGCAATCATTAGCTGGCTAATTGTGCGGCTAAAATGGATCAGGCGTGCAAAAACACGTCGGTTGCAGCGCGACAAAATGGCGGGCGGAGTGGATTCACGGTGTTGATCCAGACGCCCGTTATGAAGAGACTCTAGAGCTACCTACCGGCCGACGTATACATACATTGGACAGCTCTGCCAAAAGAAATACGATTCCGCATTGCGGGGACAGCTCTGTTCTGGAAGCAAAGAGTGGGCAAAATGGAGGGGAGAGGAAGAACGAGAGAGGGTATAGAATGGGATGGGATAGAACAGGACCAAGACCCCCCACGGTCAAACCTCGCACTTTCCCACGTGCGGGTGATCCCGTTTCATCCCGCCGACGAGATCTACTCCTCACCTCGACTCTGCATATTTTGCGCCCACTGCTACCTCTAGCGAAATACCACAGAGCGGAACAACCAAAATAACTGTTCCTCGACCGCCAGATTTGTCCTTGGGATGATTTAACGACCTCCGAAAATTGTGTGAATCATTCGAAATGCAAGTATCGTGAACAGCTGTTGAGGGAGAGGATGCGTCGGATTGTAGTAGGTACTTTCCCACGAGAAAAATGTGGCAATTTTGTTTGGTCGATTGAAGAGAGCGTCGAAGTTACTGGAAAAGTTGCAGAGACTGCTTGGCGGTTCTGTGAGATGTTAAGGAGTAAATGAAAGTGATATGAACAAGTTACGCTGTAATGCACTTGTATTTGCGATACTTTTCTAAATTTGCCCAATTTTTATCGATTTTTGGTGTAATGAGCTAAGTAAAAAATATTGGAGAAATAGGACACGGTGAAAAAGGGTAGTAATTTACTTTGCATGCGGTCATAGATATGTAAACACTCGGGTTTGAGTAGTTACTTGGTAATTATACCATTTACGTAAGGAAATTGTAAAAAGTTTCAAAATTCTGAGAAAATTGTGAAACACTGAAAACTGATGAATGGTCTCAAACATGAGAGAATTGCGAAACATTTCAAACTTCCTTACATACTTACTATAATTAATACGTTAAGAATTCTGCAGAATTTTCAACAACCATACGCATATTACACGCTTTCATCGCTTCACATCCATACGATCATGATATTTTCATCGTCTGCACACGCTGAATCCTTTACAATGTTCCTTATAGCACCATTTACAGCGTCTCGATTGCCGGATTTCGCATAACAAGAAACATCAAATTGTTTACAACCTCTTCTCTATCTATCGCATTACCCGAGTCTCGAAATTGCCAGCTCATAATGCCATAGGAATCCTCTTAACATCGCTCGGCTGAAGTCGGTATATATATATATACACACACACATATATAGGTAGGCCATATTATTGCATCTGACAAATCTACGTGGAAGCCGGCCACTCGAAGCAGCTTCCTTCTCTCGCCCGGTTCTAATGCGGCAACCTCTTTGGGACCATTCTTGATGGTCGTTTCGCGGATGTTAACAAGGCATCAGCATGAGCCTCGTGCCTGACTGCGGTCGGCAACAAGTGGGACGATGAAGAGGAAAGGCGCGGCAGCCAGAACGACCCAACAAACTGGACAACATCGATTTTGAAATGCTCGATTCACGGCAGGTTTTGTGGTTTGGCAAGCCTTTCCTAAAGGTCTTCATCCCATACTCGTTTTTCGTTTTAACATTTTGCGCTCTGCCCTCTGTCCGCCTTTGACTTTTCGTTCTTTCT
>NW_017100150.1:2471535-2479886 GCF_001263275.1 Habropoda laboriosa | reverse complement strand
TGATGCCTCGAGTATTTTCTCTGTACAGTGAGACCGATTGTAAACGTTCTCGCTGTTGCTAATCGAATGCACCTGTCCAAAAATACGTTGTCCTCGAGAAAGTAGACCCTGAATTATAAATTGTCGGGATTTTTTTTGTCTACGAAGGACTGTAATCGAAGAATTAGCATTGATTTTACTTGCAATTTCTGAACCTAATTTTAGTTATTAAATTTCTTCCTTACATCCTAGGCCTTCTATAATTATTACTTCTTTAGTGTGCGAATGTTGATCGATATAGTGTAATTTATTAAGCTACTGTCATCTTTTCTCCGTATTATTTATTTAAATCGCGAGAACAAATATTTCATTTTGATACACCTTTCTCAACTATAACTTTCTTATCGTCATTTGTCAGATATAGTTTCTATAACATTTTGTGTGACAAATATTTAAAAATATTTCCGTGAAAACGCTAAAATATTTGGAACGTTCCATTTAATTTCTACCCTAAGTTTGTAAAATGTAATATAGTCGAAGTAAGTAATACACAATCAAGCTCTTTACAAAAATACAATGGCGAACCGTACGGAAGAATTGGTATCTAAAGAATTTGCCAACTACAGCACCAACTTTGAACACAGTTCTACGTTATTGGCAGAATTTCATCGGCGATATTGTACCTTTAATACCTCCATTAAGTCAAACAGCACGTTGGTGTTAAGCCCGTTATGTCTAGCAGTTTGTCACGCAACTGTGAACACAAAACGGGGCGCCTCGTGTTGTCGTATTGTTGTGAGAAATGGTGAAACTAAATGGACCAAGGTCTTTTGATTTAGGATAGCTGAAAAACGTACTACACAATTAGGTATACCTGCAGGAGAATTTGAAGCGAAAGACGGTGTAAAGATCCCTTAACCTGCCATTTTTATTATTCGCAGCACGTCGTAGTTTGCTTACTTGCTTTTGCGACGACACCTTAATCTGCCACGAGGGATCGGTTTTACAGCTCTTCTTACCACCGGGCGCCTTCTACGCGTCCACCTGGTTAGGGGTTTGTCGGTGGTTCCGTAATCGATGCTTCACGGCTCTCCAACTCCTTACTTTTCCAGGCTCGGAAGAATAGATTTGAAAGACTCACGCCAATACCTTTTCGGACACGCTTTTATTTACACTGCCTGTTTCAACGACCATTTACCAAATCCCAGAGATGCACAAAGCAACATGTTTCCTTCGACTTCGTTAGATGTTGTACCGTGCAAGTGTCGGATTTGTGTACTTTGTTTGCTACTACAGATTTCGGCAACTTAAATTGTGGAATTAAATTGCTTGGCTTAGGTAAATAAGTGTAGAATTTTTCACATTTAACGAGACATTATGCAGTACTTTGATGAATAAATATTGTAGTATATTTCGCAGTTTGCAGACTTGGCTATTATGACAATTTTTATCTGAGTACCAGATATCCCTGGTCTCTGGATAAGAGGCAAATTGTGCAGAGTATGTCTAAAAATTGGACTTCTTCTTCTGCGTAGAAGTATCAGTATGAAATTAAATAAACATTTACCTACGAAGTCAAGTAATTTTTTACGTAGAAAAAGGACGTGGTAAAAAGAAAACTTAGCCTTACAAAGACAAGATCAAACTTAAACTAATTCCAGTACCTTCCTCTATTTACCCCCTCCAACTCACCTTAAAAATACAGATGAACTTCAATACAACGAAACGCAACATTCACCCCTTACTCCGAAGTCCTCAACGATGCAAGAAAACTATTTTCATACCTACATACACCGTGGTTTTATCGGTAAGAATCGGTAAGAATCGGTGAGACGCGACGAGAAGAATTTTGTAATCGGTCGATCATCAGCCTTGTTCGTACACACAGAGCGGATAGAAACGGCAGGAAGGGTGTCACCATTCGAAAAATGAGAATGCATTACTCCGACGCCTTCTCTCTGAGTTCTTGGGGAGATCGACGTTGGTGGTTCAGTGGATAGCACCGGCGTCGGGATCTGGACGCTATTACGAACGAAGCGGAGGGAAAAAGAGGGCTGAGAAAAACGAAGAGGGAAGGTTCCTCTCCTCGCTCTCGGCAGGCATTCCAAAACAAAGAGCCGCGATGCTGCTTCACCGGTGGACAATATGTAAATCAGTGGCTGGCCGTGGTCACGATGTCGCGACCTCGTCGTTCCGCTTCTCTTCGAGCTACGTTCTTAAACCTTCGCCATTGCCACCAAATTGACTACCTCCTTACCGCGACTACTTCCCATAAGGGCTCCTCCTCCACCTGAAAGGCGAACCGTAGCGATCCGTGATAACTCACCAAGGCGCAACAAACCCGTAATCTTTCGCCCCCGAGATTCGAGAAAATCGAACGACTTTGCCTCGTTTAGGACCGCTTCAATTAGCACCGGGGTAATTGTTTTAGGAAATTTAGCAACGCGAGGATGTTTGTCTTGTTCGTTACGTCACGTGAGAAACGCAGAGGAAAGTTCAGGAAGAGTGGAAATAAAGAAGGTACGTGATAGCCAATTATAAGGGTATTTCCGTTTGCCTCGAGGTGTATCGATGCAACGCTTATTAGCGAAGTAACGATGATCGTTGAACGAGGAGCATAACAAGCGTTCTAAAAATATTACGTTGTTCTGGTAACAACAATATTTATATAGCATCGTAGCTCGTTTGGAGCTTTTATAATTGTACCGTGTATACGAAGTTGATCGATTCGTTTCATAATAGTATGACACGTGTTCCGTTGGCGCGATACCGTGCAAACTTTGTGCTTGTTTGGAAAAGTACCGAAGAAGTAAGTAATAATAGGTACACCGATGCTTTAACCCTTTAACGCTCTTCACGTGCACACCTGATTCTCCAGAAAGGGCAATTTTCTTCAATTTCGCATATTGCGCTACCTTTTCTATTTTATGGTAAAAATGTGAGTTACACCATTATGAATAAATGGGAAACTTATTTCCATACGCCTAGGAAATAATAAAAAAAAAAAAATAAAATAAAATTGATCATTTCTAGCACGTTAAATTGAGAAAAATGTAAGTGTTAAGGGGTTAAAGTGCCCCTTTGTAATCTAATATTAAACTGCAACAAAAAGCTTTCTAACAAGTATACGAGAAATTAGTTCAACGTCATTCTCCCTACTGTACGAATAATTCCATTCCAGTCGCGATAGATCCATCGCTTCGTAGATTCTCGAAAGGTGAGAAATCACAAGGGGTAAAAGAAGTGACGCGAAACGCGAGAGCTAGTTACCGTATGAATCAATCTAATACGTTGAAACGTGAAAAAAGTCCGTTCGTCATTGGTAGCTTGGCTCCGTGGCTCTGCACGGCAGCGGGCTACACATGCAGATCAAGATCGTTATGGAAATCCACATGGATACAGCAATGATGACGCACGGCATCGGTCAGATGACTCCGGTTCCCATGCATTTCGCGAGGACGATCAACGATATATACCAGTTCCACACCCAGGTTCTCGAGCGCTCCTATCTACGGCAATTAGTCGTTAAAAGTGTTCGTGTGTTTCACCGGTTATCGGCCGTCCCACCCACGCGTCGGAATCGTCCTCGCCGCGTTATCTCGCGACAAAATGCATCTCGTTGGGACGAAACAGCTGGCCGAAATTGAGCTCGAACTCACCGCGGCACGATCATCTTCTCTCGCGCACACCACGTCGCCGCCAATGTTGCGAAACAGCTGAATTTCCATAATGCTGATCGTCCCTCCACGTTCCAAACTCCCATCTACCTTCGTTTTCTTTTTTCTGTGTTTCTTTTTTTGTTTTTTTCTTTCCTCGGTCGATGTCTACGTGCTGTTCACACTTCTCGGAAGCGGTCTCACGGTTCCTACGAACGGCACCTCTTTTCTTTGAAGCCATCTCAACGTTGACCGAGAGAAATCGCGTCCTCTGATGTTTCACGTGTCGTTCGGTACCGTGCCGAAAAATAGAGAAATACCTGGCTCACTTGTGACCGTTCTCCTCGTTGCCAATAAACTTCCGCGTTTCCTTCGAATTTCGTGACTTCTCCAGGGTTTTACTCGCGCTACCTTCCCGTATTGCACGTCTTTTTGACGATTGTAGTGTTATTATTGCGTTGCTTCGAAGTGTACGATATTCCTGAAAATCTCGAGAAGGGAATGAACGATAGAGAGACTTTTTAGGTAACTTCAGGTTAAGGCATAATAGTTTCAAAATAGGGTGTTCGATGTAAGAGAACGAAGGATGGAAGTTACCAACGCAGAACCGCCCCTCGATCGACTGTTCCAATTTTCAACCTACTCTCCGGCGTTTTCCTTTAATCCCTTTCTTTGTAACAACAACTCGTGGTACAGATTACGGTCACGATGTGACAAAAGAAGAATCGCATTCCAGGTAACAAAACAGTGAATTTACCCTCGCGTCAAAACGTATCGATTAAAAATTCACGAGGCAAGGGGTTAACGAAGTACCGTCATTATCCTCATAACATGTTGGAATGATCGAGAAACTTCAATGAAAGAAAGAAAACGATGGAAGAGTTACTATTAAACGAAACTGCTGGCAATCGAAGCGTATCGCGATCGTAAGTTTATCGTCGCGGCAATGAGGACTGTCCTTTTAAACTTGGAGCAACCTCGTGGTCGAATCCTCGCATCACACACGGGACGTAACGTGCACACATGGAAGAATCCCACGGCGCTCCACCACACGGAGACCACTCAACTTTGGAAGCCTTTTGTCTCAACGTTATTGAAAGTTGTCTCGAGGGTCACTAGGAATGTAGCGGCAAGATGCCTTCGGGTATTCAAGGACGATAGAGAAAGGGGGAAAAAGAGAGGGATGGAAAAGGACGAAGACAGGTGAAGAGAGAGTGAGAGAGAGAGAGAGAGGGAATAAAGGGTGGTGAAGGACAGGAAGAGCGAGATAGCGGGTGATGAAGGAGAATGGGGAAAGAGGTGGTGGAGACTCCATCCAACAGGCCATGCGGGCACACTGTCCTAATTACAACGAGGCCTCCTATTTTTTTCGAGCTGAAAGGAGCCGAAGTATTTGCCCGCGGCAACGGAGGAGGCTAGACGATTCTGGACCGCTCCCAGGACTCGACGCTGAAAGCGAAGTGCAAAAGGACCGTCGGCACTTCGCCGTCATCGAGGATTGGGCAAAACGAAAGAGACGATGGAAGGAAAAAGGAAGAGGTCGAGAGAGACAGTACATTCTCCGCGGGAACGTCGCAGTTTTCCCAGCCATTCATGGTACCGACCGATTTTTTTGGCCTCTTCTCACGACTCATTCATACCTCGCCGCATGAGATCCGATCGTCGATCCCTACCTGCATCATCGGCGAAGACACCGGCGCGTCATCCTTTTCGATCCTCTCTCGGCTGTTCCCGCTGGTATACATGCGCGCCGGACCTTTCGGATTCCACTATTCCCTTTTGCCTTGTTAACCAATCTTAAACGCTTGTCGGCTTCTCGATGATCAGGCTGTATAGCGGTACCGCATGAATATTTATATCTCTGACAATATTTCAAAATACGCTGTTCCGGTGAATCGCCGACGCGATTTTACATATCGTTTCTCGTTTTTGCTTTCTTATTAACCCTTTCAGGACGATAGACGCGGTCACGAAACGCTACGAAAGCGACCGATAAACTCGTATTTCTCAGCGAGAAAAATAGTCGCGGTGATCGTGAACTCGTGAAAATGTAATTTTCGTGTAAGTTAGTTTGGAAGATAGCGACCAATATGGCACATAGTCCTCCGTCCGCAAAGGGTTAAGCTTCGCGTATTTCATTATCGATTCAACATTCAATAATAAAAAAGAAAGAAGGAAAAAATGAAAAGCAATAGAATCTCTTAATTGATTTTAACGTGACGTTATTTAGAAGAATATACCAACGAGACTGGTTTGTACTCAGTTGTAATTGCGATAGAATTCGATCGTCAAGATCTCGTTCTCCAACCAAATATACATAACGATGCAGGAAGGGGGACTAACGATCTTAATGGCTAGGCAAAACATTGACACCTTGGCGGCGCTCGGGAAACCACCTGAGCGAGGACACAGAAGGGAAGACGGGCAGGGATCGTCAAACAGACGGTCAGCACGAGTGAAGTGGAAATCCTTATGAGAAGGTAAGTTGGGAGAGCGATGACAACGAACTAACAGTATGGGCAAACACGGCGGCTCGGCACAGAGCCGTGCCCGGGACGATGATCATGTACTTACGCGTTTCCTCTCAAACATTGAAGACGTAGACAGCACCGAACACACGACGACTCGGCCATTGATCATGGGAAACGACCAGTCTTTCTTACCCGGCTGGCAAATTTACAAACGGGATTAAGTGACAATCAACGCGCGCCATCGTGACGATAAAATGAAAAGTGGCCAGCAGGCGTACGAATTTATTATTAATTTCTAAATTCTAGCGTTTCCGATGTAACGTCGTTTCTTACGCGTTAACTTGCGATTTTGGGTGACAATATTGAGGAGAAATTGTAAACGAGAACAATTCCAGAATTTTAGAATAGAGAAAATTCATGAATATGTGAAAATTTTTCAACGAGTAATATTCTTTTAAGCGTTTATTACGTGAGACAGAAGAGTGATCTTTTACCGAAAACTGACGATCCTTAATTTTACTTTTCATAGTAAATTAAGTGTTTCATGCGTGCACACGAGGGCGCACGTGAGTGAATAATTTTTCAACGTTTAATTCTTATTGTTAATGATTTTTACACGTTGAAAGAAGGGAGAGTCGCAGGAGGATCGGGGAAGATACAGCGCAAATGAAACGAAATGCAGAATGTATGTTGAACTGTCTTTGGTTTAATATGATACAACAGAGCGGGCGTTCTGGGGGAAGGGCCCGTGCACATATTACATATTCACATATATAATTATACTTTGCAGCTTCTATATCAGCAAACCTGTTTATGTACAACATATACCAAGCAATCGATGATTATTTTACACGAAAATTTACCGTATATCACGCGTCGTTCGTAGCGTAGTGTGCCCGTAGAACACGTCACCGGAATCGGAAACGTTGAGGTCAACGATACCATTCCATCAAAATTCTCATACGGACGAGGTTCCCGTTCGAGGAAAATCAGTACAGCTGAATCGTTACTTTTCTTTTTTTTACTTGGCACGTTCCACGTATCTTTACACACGAGTATACCGTTCCTAACAACAAAAAGATAGAGAGATCGCCAACAACCGCGTGTTCACGTTGTTTCAATAAGAACGAACAATTTGGAGAAATCGAAAGAAACATCCCTATTCTCGAAGAAACTAGAAAAAAAAGTGTACAATCCTTATTTAACAATTAGTAGGATTATTTTCGTCGATCGATGATCGATCAACAGCTGCGCTGTTAGCTGTGATCGAATTACCGAATTATCGAACAACATTCGTTATGCGTACAAATTTCTGACCCGCTTTTCAAACACAAGCATATTCAATTTTGCATATAGATCCGTACTATGCGCCGATCGAAATGATTGCATTGAAATGACAGTCTTCTGTATTAAAAAAGAAGAAAAAAAAAACGTACTAAAGAATGATCCGTAGGTCTTAAAATGTAAACAGCCGTCTATTAAATAAAAATGTATAAAATAGTGTGAAAAAATGAAAAATGCGCATTAGAGATCGATTCACGAGATCGATATTGCCATACTAATTGACCTCTGTCTCTTCTCTCTCTCTCTCTCTCACACACACACACACACAAACATTCTATCGCTCTCTCGCCTTACATGCATACATATGCGCACGTTCTCTCTTCCCTTTTCTCCTTCTCTATATCTCTTTTCCCCTCATTTTCCTCCTCCTTGGACAGAAGGATTAGGTTTCAACGATGACAATTATTCGCATGATGGACGTTCGATACATATCACAGATACGATGATATGGAATTGAAAATGCGTATTGTATTAACCTACGTGCGCATACATTCGAAAAGTTACACGTGCGATCAGCTACGCATTCTGATAAGCTGATAGGCCGTCGATGACAGTGAAATGAAGTATGATAGTGTTTCCGCTCGACGATGTACGGGGGCACAATATGCTTAACCGTATTTTTCTCAAGCTTTCGAAAATTGCTCGTAAGTACGCAAAGAGTCCGCGAAATCGATTGCCTCCAAGCAAATGTTGACACACATCATATCTCCACGCAACGCCTTCTTGATACGAAAGTTATCCAAGAAATAAAAATTAAAAAAAAAAAATGGTAAAACAGTAAAATTTGAATAAAAATTGCCGTAGTAAAATAAACGAGTTTGACGATTGAATAAAATTCTTCAAAATTAAATAAAACGTGCTATCTTAGTTGTCGCATTAAAAAAAAAAAAAAAAAAAAAAA
>NW_017100150.1:2441562-2471350 GCF_001263275.1 Habropoda laboriosa | reverse complement strand
GAACGTCGGATAAGATCAATTTAAAACTAATTGAAATATGCCATTTTTCTCACGCGGATAAATTAATCATTTCCAAAAAGAAGAAAAACAAACAAATAAGAAGTACGGGAGGAGCGGACGTTTCTTGGGCTGATCGGTTTCCTTCGCGGATTTACGTTTTTTCTTTTCTTTTTTTTTCCGTACCGTGCGAAAGTAGTGGCACACGTCAGGCGAAAGGAGTTAAAACGTTAGCAGCCTCGGTGCGTAACATAAAATGGCGTCGATCGCGTCGTTGCGTTTCCTTCTTTTTCCCCTACGATACAACTCTTATACTATAGGTAATTTTAAGCTCAACTAGACACTTTAAATACAGTTAATTGGACATGTAAAATCTTTACAAAAATAAAATAAATAATCTGAATAAATACGAATATAATAATATTACAGTTAGTCAATAAATTATTACGTAGGATTAAGAGTGTGGGGGCACGGATGGCTCGTCGAGAGATTTCAATTCTCGCGTTCGACGTGTGTTTCGGATAAAATTACGCCGTCGTGTTGTTCCATTTTTTTTTTTGCTCGCGCGACACATTATCTATGCGCAAAATTTCCCTTTTCTGTCGCTTTTTTCTCTTTTTCTGTTTCTCGCTCGACGCGAATAGTCTAAGTTAAAGCGCGAATACTGTATTTCCTTGTGTACTTAGGATATAATACCACTGCGGTGCACAAGCTCGTTTAGACGGATTCCCTTTGAATCCCTTTCTCTCCTTTCGGCTTAAACTTCTTTCACGTCTTGTTCCCTTCTCTTTTTACATTCCTCGATGAAAATACGTACGAATCGCTTGCGGACATAGCTGCTTTAGAATTTTCAAACACGAACGAAGTAACTGCATTTTCAAAGAAACAAAAAAAGTTGGAAGAATGGAGATACACTGCTCTGTCGATAAAAAAGGAAAAAAAAAAAACTATCGTAGATTTAATTGTATATCGAATATATGACCGAATAAAAATCACTTTACGAGATAAAATTGAATACCGCGTTGTATCAGATAAGAAAGGAATAAAAGGAAGTCTGATCCGTTAAAATGTTAGATCGAGTCGTTCGATGATAAAGTACTACGAACGAGAGAAAAAAAGTTGATCCCGTAGACGGAAAAAGCACGATGAAAAGATAGAGACGGAGCAGCTACACGACACGACGTGAAAGAATTCGTAAAGGAGAAACTACCACGTAAGACTTTGTTTCATGATGAATATCTCAGCGAAGGGTAAAGATGTCATTTCGGGACTGGCTGATCTTCATGATCTGTCACTTTTCTACCCATCCTCTCATGCGTTACGATTATACTTCGGGCATGTATGTACGCGTACCAGCGTTAAATCCATGCCAACACGAATTGTGTGTTTGCGGCACAATAGTGCACCACTACGGCGGCGAAAGCCAATGGGCTGATCGTACGACTCTGCTTCCTGGCATTCTCTCTCCCCGGGTCGTTCTCGCTGGAACTTCATCGACGAGGATCGACGACCTTGGTGTATATATATATATATGTATATTATCGACGAGACTCGTTGATGATTTCCCTCCGATCTCTGTCTCGAAGTCCACACGAATGGTCAACTCGATACAGATAGATATACGCGCGCGTACACTTTTTCGCGATCCGACGATACGGGATATCCGTCGATTTCACAAAACAAGTAGATGTTCCACTGGATGATCCGACAGATATACCGGCTCGTCGCCGTGGAGACATATCTCACTGGAACCGGGACAGATAGAGTAGAGCCCACGGCCTGCTTGACAGAACACGCCTTGGCTTTACTCTGTTGTTACCCACTTTCCTCCCGAACCTCATGACGAAACCTGGCCGTCCAGATTCAGCTGTTCCGGTTTCCTGAGATGGGCGAGTCGACGCCTAGTAGCCCTTCTTCGGCTTCCGCCTTGCCATCCTCAGGACTGCAGGTCACGGCGCAAGTGTTCGAACACCTGCACTACGTACTCCAGGCCGTTCATGTAGTCCCGAAATATCAACCAGTCGCGGAGATTCCGATACGTTTCCGACGATGACACCGCGCGGAATTCCGACTTCATGATGTCGCGTGTCACGTCTGGTCGTGACGACAATTGCCGCTCCACCAGTGCCACTTGCAGCTCGCAGAGAACCTGAAACCGCAAATTTCTTAACATTATAGGTTGCTCTCTTTGGGACGCGTTTTGTTTCTTTTCGTCAGTGTCTCGAATGAGAAGGAACGTTAATTGGATATTTTTTTAGAGCTAACGAAAAAGTTGGTACGTGGGTATATTCATAGCTGAGTAATTGAACAAGTTTGCATCTCTTCTTTGGCGAAGGAATATTTGGCGGAGTATTTGAAAAATATGTTGATTTCTCCTCGAAGGTGAACAAGTGAGACCGGACACAATAGGTAGAAGTCAGAGAAATCGAGTCAGTTTTTCATCTCGCGGTTAGAATGTTCAGGTACATTGGTGTTTTGCGACAAACTCGTAAAATCTGCCAAGTGTCGTTTTTTATCGCGTTTTGCGACAATGGAAGGTGGCGTGATTCAGGCTAGTAGCATTCGGTGAGATGGGTACCATTGTGAAAGTTTGTCTTTTTTTTTTTTTTTTGGCGAAAATGAATATTGCAATTCGAACAAATCAAAGGTGCATATTTCTATGGTAAATGTAGACTTACCGTTCGCAGCTTATACTCGGTGTCCTTAAATTGCTTGCGAAACTTAAGTTGGAGATCTTCTTGGTCCCAAACTATTTGTTCCAGGCCCACTGCATACTTTTGCATGTATTCGTAAGCATCGATCAGGGCTGTGTCAAGCTATACAAACGTTAAATAATTTTTCATATTACACTTTCATTTCAGATGTCGTTTTAAAAGTAAGTTAATACACGGAAGATTTTTAAACGGATTAATGTAAACATTGGTTCAATTCAAACAATGTCTAACGATATTTGAACGAATAGTGTCTGATGGTTAAAATTCAATTTTTAAGTTACTGTTATAAGTAACAATTGTAACTCAGAAGTTAATATGACTTTAATAGAAGTTAATTATTTCTTCATTATACTTAATTATATTCGGACAACTCTATACAATGCCTAGGAATATTTAAACAAAAACAGTGTCTGACGTTTGAAATGAAATTTTTAACTTATTATTATAAGTGAGAATTGACCCGCTAATTTACCAACTCGGTTAACTCCACCAAACAGAAAAGTAAAGAAATTGAAATTACATACATCAAGCACTAAATTTTTTATACCGTTGCATTAAAAAATTACTTAGAGCTAAATTCTCATAAGCGTTCGAATTGAATTATTACAACTATTTACTTTAGAGTATGGAACCAACCACATTAGTTTCCGAAAGAAATAATTTATTATTCTGTCATTTAGCGCTGTTTAGACTAATTATTAAGGAAATTTATCGACAAGTGGTGCAGCAATAAAATTTCAAAAAATTGAAAAAGCAGAGTTAACCACTTTGGCCTGTGAAAACGGCTCAGTTACAACGTTCACCGAATATTTATTTCTACTATCCTCGTTATTCGTAATCCTGCAAGCAAATAGAGAGAGAAGAGAAAGAAACGAAGAAACAAATCAATATCCATATATACCTCTAATTTGTCGAGGTACTCCTGTTCCAGCTGTTCTCCTAGTTGTTTGGGAATTTCTTTTGTTCCAGGAAGCCAATCGTAATGGTGGTCCTTAAACGTCGAATGTAAATCAGCGAAATCAATATTGAATGTTTGTTTAGCCTGTAAAATCACGACAGAAAATTGCCGGTGTAAATAAAAGTATCTTTTTTTCTTACTGAAAGAGAATTGTAACAGCATATAAGTAAATAAGATGAAGAGAGCACCCATCGTCGTCGTTATCCGTCCTTCGATGCAGAAACATTCGTAAAAGTAATCGCTCTATTTATCCAACGATTCTCAAATTAAATCGATTTTCACAACGTTACGTTACAACTATACTCTGCCTTTATACGTGTTACACATGACAGCTTTTTACGTCTCTCTCTCTCTCTCTCTCTCTCTCTCTCTTGAAGAAACAAGCAAATCGTCTCTAACTTGATCATCTTCATGGTTAAACATCACGCAACGAATAATATCGAAGTAAAGTTGCGATCTTCTAGCAAAACCGATAATTTCACCGGCGGACGAAATGGAACAATACAAGTGAAAATGAGTATAGGAGAGGAAACGGGGAGGCTGTGGTTCAGGCACAATGTAACGAAGCTCTTAACGAACGGAGAATATTTTCTTCAAGCTAACTGTTATGTTACCGGGCAAATAACCTATATTCGCACGTTAAAGGTACCAATGATCGGCCATGAAACGCGAGATGTCTTTATTTGGAGAGTTTGCGCCAACTGGTTTACGTTGAATTAGCGGCGGTTCATACATATGCAAAAATGTTTGCACAGCTCCTTTATTACGAGAGTAGTATGGTTCAATAACAGGTTAGCGGGTTTAGTCACCGATTAAACAGGCAACCAGCGCCTCTCGTTCACGATCGGGGCACGATCTCGATCCTCGTACGATGGGAATATAGACGAGCTACACCGACGAATGAGTAAACTCAGGCTAGTATCGCAGAAGCCATGCGAAGAACACGCGCCTAACTCGAGCTACGTTTCACGACAATTTTTCAGAATTTCCAAGCGGATCACTGTTACTCGTGAGACGTCAGCTTTTCATTGAAGAAAATGCTGTGAATCGTTGGAAGCGTTCAGAACGCGGTGCAAACCTGGAATAACTGGTCGAAAGGAAGTGAAAAGCTTTGTTTGTGACACCAGTTGGGGGGATGTAGCGTGAGAGTCGAGGAACCGCACGCTTAGGGTAGAAGGATCTAAGGCGGTCGCAAGGTCGCGAAGAGAAATTCTTGTTAGGATCTTCGGTTTGTCGCAATCGTGACTGGAGAGGAAGTTGAACGATGCTTAAAACCGCGATAAAAGTGTAACCTGATATATTTTCGATATAGTAGCGTTTGTATAGGCGATTGGGTGTCGTTAATCTTCGAGATGGTTCGATCAAACTTTGTAATTCGAGAGTTGCTTCTGATTAATGGAGCGGCACTTTAGCATCAACTATGTGTTACGTTTAGTTATGGTCTGTTGTCGATGCAACGAATGTTGTAGTACAAATTTTTA
Organism: Habropoda laboriosa; assembly: GCF_001263275.1. Classification (NCBI taxonomy): domain Eukaryota; kingdom Metazoa; phylum Arthropoda; class Insecta; order Hymenoptera; family Apidae; genus Habropoda; species Habropoda laboriosa. Next base: position 2,466,200 of record NW_017100150.1, on the reverse strand, counting down.
CGAGTGAGAATTTTCGGGTTTACGAGGCCTGTTGATTGGTAGTGATATCTATCGTCGGTGACTTTGAACAGCTGCGATATCGGCGAAGCTTTGGGCACGTTTGATTTTTTGTTTAAATATTGTAACGAAAGTTTCGATTTTGAATGTGTTATTGCACTAGAAAATTATGGAAGTCATCGATTGAGTCTGTGCTTACGTTCTGAAATGGCTGTTTTAAATACGTACCGATTGAATTATCTCGCGTTTATATAAACACCTATAGGGGACTGTGAGAGAGACACAGCGATGTTCACTTGTTTTTATCATATTGCTGCAATGTCGAAAACAACTTATTAATCAACTCGCTGACTGTCTTTTCGAAGTCTTTTATAGCAATTCGTCACCAGAACCAAGTTCGCCCTTCGCCCTAAAATCCTCCTAAATGCTTGTACAAAATCCCTTACCAAAAAGATAGCAGTTCAGTTATTCGAGCACTCGTCTCAGTTGAGACGAATTTGTCATAATAAATTCGCGTGTACCGAGTATCACTGCTGAAATATACATTATATCGTTAAGATATAATCGGTGTCTGGTTTTTTACTCGAAATTTTCGATCCACCCCCAGAAGATTGTATCTTACGTCTAGTTTGCCAAAAATGGACACACGAGAAATAAGAGTTGTTTAAAATCGACTATTCGTAGTTACCCAAACCTCAGTCCACTCGTAGAAGAATTTTGTTTACGTTCAAATATGTACGAGTGTCGATTTAGTAGATAAATAACTAATGCTTGGAACGATCAATAGCCGAAGATTAATTAGTGCTAATATTACCGGCTTAATTTATTCATTCTCCCTTATCATCGAACGTGTCTTCGACCTCGCATCTTGGACCAGCTGGCCCGCAGAGAGATAACATAGTTATCCGAGCCCTTATCTGGCCCAGGAATGGAAATAATCATCACGCGATACTACTCTCACGACCTGCAGACTGCGATAATACTCCGACAAGCAAACAACATTCCTGAGAACTACTCGGCTGCCAGGAATAACGTACTCGATAAATTGTTCATCATCAAAAGTAGCGTCTAATATCGTCAATGAAGACTTCGCGTATCGCGTTTACAAACTTGCGTGTCACAGGAGTGTCTGAAGGATTGACAAGTTGCAGAACATCTCTCGCCAGATCTACGCATGCTGATCGAGAAAATCCGAAAGGCGAGCAAGTTATAGTAGACGTCTTGCGCGTTAAATTCGCAGATCGAATTTGAAGGAAAACAAGGGCAAACGAAAAGTGTGGGAATCACGAAACGAGACTCACACTAACACTACCGCAACGTCTTAAGTGGCGTGTATCTGGAGTTAGCTGTCTTCGATCAGTAATCGATCCTTTTTCATACTCAAATAGTTACGAAACCCTCCAAGAGGACACGGATACTTCACAACATAGAGATCTCTTATTGGAAACATTAAACACAATGATTCGAACTGGGCGGTCCATGGTTGTATCACGAACTGTTATTATCATCGGCACACGGATAATATTCATTGTTGCAGAATCTTGGAGTACACACATATTGCCGGTTTTTCAACCAAGTCTCGAACGGCCAATTAAATAATTTTACGATTATGTTACACGAAGCCGGGTGTCTCTGTGTTAAAAATACATTAAAACGTATCGTTACACGTTCATATTTCTCAATTGATCATCCTACCACCATTTTTTTTCTTTTCGTCCGGAATTAAAATGTTCAGATAAGCTGCTCGAATTCCGTCTGCTCGTTTAATAGCTTGTTTTTCATCTCGATCCCGACGCTTGTTAGTTAAACCACTGGCTTCTCTATACAATATATATATATACACACACGCACCTTCGACTTGCAGAGAACAAGGAACTTGTAATGCGCCTTTTAAAGGTCATGTTTTATCCATCTTGGAGCGAACAGGTCGCGAATATCTGCAGGTCAGGTGAAATGTGTGGGTTTCTCGTATTGCTGCTCGTTTCAAGGCAATCACGAAGAGGTTTTAGCGAGAGAACGGATAGAAACGGGAGAAGAAAAAGCGAAGAATGAAAGGAATTGTCGCTAACAACCACTGGCGGCGAGCAAATCTGAGACGCGGGTCTTTTGTGCCTCGTAAAAGTCTCCTCGGCCACACCAGGGCACGAATAATCGTAAAACCGGGCTGAAAACTGACAGGAAGTAGGCTGGCAAGAGTAGGTATGGTCTCTGCGGTACTCTCGAGGACCCGTCAAAATCAATTAGCCTCTCAGTCTTTCTTCTAGCACGGCTTCACCGCTCCACCGCTTATTAGAAGTTATAAAATTTCGGTGCGACGGCCTCGAACTGATCGAATGGCTTGCCGAGGCTCGCGACTCCACGAGACACAAAGGAAACGCTTTGTACCGATGAAAAATCTTTCCTATTTCGAAACACCATTTCTTTCCCTCCACTCAACTTCTCCTTTATTTCTCCAATCTACCCAAATCCGTTGGAATTTCCACGCGAAACTAGATACAACTCTAAATCGTAAGAATTGAAGAATTTTCGAATAGTTAAGAAATAACAGAGAATCTACTGCCAGACCAATCGACCACAAACTGTGTTGTTGAAATTTTTCATTTTTCTATATTGAATATTATTATGCAATCGTAGTGGTACGTGAAGGGTATGCGAATGAACGGGCAGCTAATTAATTTTCCCAGATGAATTTTTATAAGGGAGCAAGAGAAATGGGAGTTTGAAAGAAGTTAGCAGCGAGGCGTATTTGAAAAATGTGTCACATCGAATGAAACCGTACGGATCGTCATCCAGCCTGTGCCGACTAGCAGAAAATACATGTCGTAGTGCGTACTGAATGTATCGAGGCGAGTAAATGCACTGGCGGGTTGTATATCCGGTCTGCGCTTTAGTATGCAGGTAGAGTGCCGGTGTGGTGTATAGATGCCCCATCCTTGGCGGGGAGGGGGAGCTTCCGATTCTGATTTATTGGAATCCTCCACTTCCGATATTTTATCCGATTCCTTCACGTACCGACGCGCATATACGCGACTCGTAGACGTCGGACTTCCTATCTACGAAGAACAGAATATCGGATATGTAATCACGCACTCTTACGAGCATTTCACAAGGACGCGTCGTAGAAATTATCGTGTTTACCGTGAAAATTCTACTTTTCCATCTCTCCCGTTAAAGGTTCAAAATTTCACGTGTTGAACCATTTCGCTAATTAGCAAAATTGAGAATAAATTATTTCTTATCGATGCAGCTGTTATCTCGACGAGAAGAATGGCACAAAATGTTACACTCGCGGCCTAATTTTCCAAATTAGATAATAATCCAAAAGTATTCGGATTGAACACAGCGAAGAATATTTGTGTAATACGGTAATTCGACGTAACCTCGATTCGTCTGTATTAAAATAGGAAAATTGCGTTGAACTAGCAATACGCAATCCTAAGGTACAATAAATAACGATTCGCGACTAAAAAGTATCAATCTAATCTCTTTATAATTAACCGATAGAAAGGCAAACATATAAAACTGTTAAACGAACCGAACATCCTGGATCCTTCACGAGTGACAAGATTTCTAAAGAAAGGACTTGCGTATGGAAATGGCACGGTAAAAGAGGCAAGAAGCGACGGCAATCTATTTCACGAAACTTCTTTGCGCTTCGATATCCCCGACTATTTAATCTATCTTCCCTCCGCAGAGTATCTGCCGACGTTGAAACGATAACGATAACTGGAAGGTGACGTCATTGGACCACCAGACAGTGCGTCGCCTAGAGTCGGTATCAACAGGAACGTCCTCAGAGGCCCCCAGTCGACCCTCTCTTTCTCTCTCGTGGCTACTTTGAGAAAGTTTGGATAATGTTTTGAGAGAAGGTAAAAATGATTCTGCACTGTTGAAACAAGGTTCGTCGTGAAGTGACGCAATTTCGTCGCGCTGGTGAACGACGTTTTCCCAAGAAGGGAGAGGAAAAGAAAGAGAAGCGGAGAAAGAGAAAGACTGTTAGCGAACCAAACGGTATCGGATTATGCGCTGACTTAGAAAACATCGGTATCAAGTATCGTGAAGCGATTATGTAACGGTGACTTTGGTGGGGCCACAGGGCGGAACGAGCCCTATACGTACGGAAAGACACACAAATACCCTTTATGGTCGCACGCGTTGAATGCTAATCCCGTCGAGCGTGGGTTCCACTAAGCAAAATATTCGCGGTAAAATCGTCTTCTCAACGAAAGTTCCCCAGTGAACATTCCCCACTAATAAAATTCATACAGTTACTCTTCCAACATTTCTCTCTGTGTCAATTCACCTTCGAGATATCCTAATCGGTAATAGTTTACCAGCACTCCAAGTTTCAAGGCTCATTTCATCCCCTAAAAGAGACTATCAACAGCTAAAAGGACGCAGGTATCTAATATTTTCGAATTCTCCAGCTGGCTGCAAAATTTTGTCGGAATCAAAGTGTGTCAGTTGAGCGATGTTGGCACAATTTACCGCTAATTGTCGTTTCGTTGACAACATTCACAAAGGGAGTATTGAAGGGTGAAACGTATCTTCTTAAGGACACGATGTAATTTATACCGCACGGTGCAGTTTTTGATATAATAGGAGAAACAGGAAGCGCATAGAACGGTCGACATGGATGAGTCAGGTGAATCCAAGAATTCGGCGCAAGAGTTAGAGACCCGGAATCATGTTGACACGTGTGCATGGTGCATAACTAGGGAGACAAGCTTAATCTGTCCGAAAAAACGAGAGTAAAGTTTCGCGTGTGTAACCGTACCTTCGATCCTGCGGTTTCCACGTCTCTTTTTTCGGATCGTTTCAGAAGAGGAACCTTGAGCAACGAGAGGCCGAACCAGGTCCGTGATTTATTGTCCTTGGTTAGAGATAATAAGGCCCGATCGGCTGGGAAGATTCTTTCGAAACGAAGGATCTCCGTGCGCGGTCGCACGGATCTATTTTTTTTCCTCCTCAGGATCACTTACATATTTGAAAATATTCGCAAAAAAAAAAAAAAAAAAAAAAAAAAAAAAAAAAAAAAAAAAAAAAAAAAAAAAAAAAAAAAAAAAAAAAAAAAAAAAAAAAAAAAAAAAAAAAAAAAAAAAAAAAAAGAAAGAAACGCTTGGTGAAGGAGCTACCTGCCTGCCACCGCTCGGGCGAAAATATTACGAATGACAACGAGTCGACGTTACACGTTCGATACTAAAATCGAACACAGTTTTCCTCGCGTTCGAGGAATTTTCTTTCCATCGTGTATCTCCCACTGTGCAATTACGCGTAATAAAAAAATACGCGTTACGTTTGCAATAAGAGAAACGGAGTAATTTCGTCGCGGTCGCTTTCCAACTTATTCTGCGGGAAAAGTACTCGGCGATCGAATAATCGAATCGTTTGATCGTTACCGGCAGATTCCGTAACGAAAATATGTTGTTTTTTTTTTGAGTGAAAAAGATGTTAACAATGAGCGACACTTGCTTGAAATATAAACGAATAAAAATGTACAGTAAAGAAAATTTTATGTAACAGCAAACTGAAATTAAAAAATGCCTCCTTTTTGTTGAACATTTTTAAGCAAATGTTATTCAAGTAATCTAGCAGCGATTATTAGCAAAAGTAAATCTCATAATTTCCGTAATATTACCAGAGTGACTATCGATCCTTTTCAAATTTCATTTTCACCTACAACATCGACACGCCTCACTTTCATTTTCTCCGTGCGCATATTACAATTTATTCCCTTTTAACCGAAACAATATACACGTATCGAGATATGAAAATTCTCAAGCCAAATGATGGTACGAAAGCCGCGAAAAACAAAGGTGGGCACGATATCAAAACCAAAAGTGTATTCTTGAGCGGCTACAAAAGTCGACTTGTAAGTCGAAGATCTCTTTCGAAGGTCTGTGTGACTCTACGATCAACGTCCGTACGACCGGAAGTACTGCCATAACTGCCTTCCGCTCGATGTCCCCTTTCCCCGTCCGATCCCCACCAGAAGTCACGTCGGTAATTATTGAACCATTGATGAACTTAATCTTCGTCTCCTATCGTCGATATAGCGCGTGAGTAGATCACGCCTGTAGAACGCTGTTCCGACAGATTCGAGCTTATGTTTTTCTTTTTCTTCTTCAAAACGTTTCTCCAGAAGGACGGATAGGTGATTACGCTCGCGAAACGAAGAGACAGAAGAAAGAAAGAAGACGAATAAACGACGTGTAAGTACTCACGTAATCGTCGCGAAAAAGCTCCGCGTGCATCAGTGCCGTTTTCGCCTGAACAACAACTTGATGGAGAAGCTGCAAGTCTGTTAGCTGCACCACGTCCAAATCACCGGTAAAGTCTTCGGCGGCAAGGCCACAGGGATTTACCCACTTCGGGGGCGAGCTCAGTCGTCTATCCTCGAGGGTCATTGTCGGAGCGCTGTGCACCGAGACCACGAGCAGGGTCACCAGAAGACTGCCTAACCCTGAAAGTCAAATCGAAGAACGAAATGATTACACGGATAACGTAATACGGGGGGACGTTCGAAATTTCTGATCTCGCCGTTTACTACCGTTAATTGGGCACAGTGAAAGAAAGTAGCGAACGATCGAAGTAAGCTTCTTTGTACCTTGGCTCGACGTTAAAGACAGGTGTAAGGATACTTTAACAACCGGTTAAACATCGGGAGGGGAATTCAGTGAAGTAAAATCGTAACATCGGCACTATGTGCAACCGTATCCTGTAAATACGGCGGTATCACGTTAAACGGGCACTTTTTAGCACGATTCGCGTTCAGCATGAAATAGCAGAATCGTGTAGAGAGAAAGAGTTAAGAGTTGATGTTAATTTCATCGGTGTCAGTGGTGTGTATTCCAATTCCCAATCTTATTTCCAATTCATGACTAACTGCCGCGGTACATTATTAACGGAATTGACCGTGTATTAAGAAGAAGATAAGAGAACCAGCTCGTGTGGTTGAGTAGTAATCAACGATTTGACGTGAGACTCTCGGGAAAGATGCCCTCGAGAGAAATCCCCGAGCTTCCGGCTTGTTGCATCTACCTTCGCCGTGTTCCCTCCACCCTCGGATGTTCTCTCCGCCGATAGTAAGCGCCTAAATGGTAGATTTCGATCGAGGCCGTCTTATGATCATCTGGCAGTTTCGGGATCACCGCTCGTCGAATTACATCCACACGAATTCGTCGTCGCATTATTTCACGAGTTACGACCCTTGATGAGGGGCCTGGGATCACGTGCACCGCTACGACGACAAACCATCACCAGTCGCGTACGCATTCGGAAGATGTATAACCACCGCGGTCTACCGTGTACAAATCCTCTTTCTCCGTTTAAACGTCGCCGTCTTTCTTCCATCATGTTGCCAAGTATATGCACGCTTCAAGCGTATACCTTTATGTTTCATATGTAACGCCGATGTCTAACCGATATACACATATATGTAGGTGTACACCGCGCCGCCGTCTAAACAACGTTATTTCCCATCGAACTTATATCCCTGGTAAACAAACTTTCACAAATATCGATGCTTTTCATCGTTTGCCCGAAATTTATTCGATATCCTCGCTCAACAATTTCTCTTTATTCCACGATAAACGTGTGCGAGAATTGGTGGAAAATGAAGAAAAGAGGTCGTTGTGGAGAGATTGTTGGTTCTCGCGTAACGGTCGGTATCTACGGCTAGAAAAAATCTAGGTATGTTGTGCTATCGTGCGCGGGCGTTAACGAATTTAATTTTAATGTGCAGCAACGCGTGATGAAACGTGCACGACGGACGCGTTCCCGAGTCGCAAGGAGAAAAATAAGCGGACGGAGAAAGAGAGAGAAAGATACAGCGAAAAAGAAGTGACGCGGCGGGGGCGGCGAGGAGGGGTGGTGAGCGGGGCGGAGGGCAGGGAGACACCTCGGACACTTAACGCATATTAATGAGCGGCTTTTAAGTGCGTTTCGCGTCTCGGTGAGAGAGTAATTTGCCGTGGGGAAGTTTACACCCCGAAATAACGGCGAAACGCGTGTCTGAATAGGTAGACTTCTTCTAAACACCCTTTCTGCGTTGGAATATCTCCGAGAAACAGAGATTGTTTAACTCGGTTCGATTCGACGACGGACAGAAATGTACGACGACGATGAAATAGAAGGCACGCGCCTCGACCTTTAATCAGCCAGATTGGAGTGGAATTTCGTGGAGGAATAGATAGGTCACACATGGTACGTACGAGGCTCGCAGGAAGTTTCGATGGAAAGTCACGTGAATTTACTCGTACTCATTTGCATCGACACGTGAGTTCGACGATAAGGGGAACGCGCATGCACCATCGGATTAATTTTGCCGCTCGATTGGTCGCGGTACGTAGGTACGCGAAGGCGATGCAAGCGAAGCAAAGGCGGCGACGACGACGACGACGACGACGACGACGACGACGACGACGCGCTGCTTCGCGCGCGAACGTTTTCGCGTTTCGGTGAATTTCACGGTGCGGAATGGGTAAGAAAACGGACAATTCAGTGGAACGACGATTAAAACGGATAAATGCGCAATTAGGATCGAGCTAGAGCGTGGAAACGATATCGTTAGGCGCACGATTTTCCGTTACTATGCTCGAAAAACCGTGTACTTGGGGAAAAAGCGCCTATTCAATAATGCGGCAAGTATTTTTATCGTACCAGAAGTTGCCATGATTCAGGTAAATGATCTCAACGGTCTACGATTATATTTCCTTACTTGTCGCTTGTATACGCATCGTGTACTTTCTCCCGTTTCTTTAATTGCGCCACGTTTTTGCGCCACTGAAACTTAATTGCTATACGATATGTCCTCCGTGACCGGCCAAATTTGTCCGAGAAGGGAATTACGATGATAGGCGCTCTTTCGAGTAAGTTCGCATTCTTAAGCTGTAAAAAAATCCAAGGAGCCACCTGTGGGCTTGTAATGTGCAACCTTGCCAACTGGTGTGTGCATCATCGGATTTGCTTCGTGTTAAACGTACACCGATACCGTTTCCTTATCTCCTACACACAAATGTGTTTACCTGTGTACCGAGTGTATCCATATTTGAAAAGAAATTCTACTCTTTATTTAGAAAGTGAAACCTCCTCGATCAACGTTACACATGTCAACCTTCAAAACTTCCACGTGAAACCTGCTTTTTATCCCACGTATAAACCACCGGCGAAATATCTACCGATGAATTTTAATCAATTATCAAAATGCATGTGAATCGAATGGAGAATATTCTCCAAGAGCTGAATGACTCGATGAAACCGATCCCATGTTCTCTCTTCGAATCCCACGATTCATCGTGAAGAACGTTTAGTTAGGTGGTCATCTAACGGTCAATACTCGCATCTTTTGTACTTTCGCCCCGTGTGGCCTGGATGGTGTCGACGGTACAGCTAGGACCTACCTCAACGACCACGCTCGGCAACAGCGTTCCAACGAAATTCCTGAGAACCCGCGGCTGCATGGAAAAAAGTAAGACGCGCAAAGTCAGTGGACACCGGTGCAAGGTGCATCTCTGCTGTTGGCTGGCAAGAAGATGGTGAAAAATGCGGTAATGACGCACTGTCTTCGCATTGCTCGCGACAATTATACCCCATTACACCCGTCCCGTCACCCCCTTATCATCCAGATCGTGTCCATGCCCAGACCGGAGTGCGTTGCGGTAGGTCGCCAGTGCGTGGCAAGTGTATACGTTCGTCGATTTGTTGTACGCCCTTTTCTACCTATCGTTCATTCTTTTCCGATAAACACACTTTGCATAACTGTCCGTGTTGCACACCACGACCCCTCGATACCGAAGAAATTTCGAATTTAGGGGACGGTTCGAGTTGGAACGTCTTCGAGAGACTTCAGCTCGTCTCGACTCTATCTAATTGTGCAGAATTCTTGTCTAATTTCACATGGAGAATAACCGTGACTTAATTCTGAGCAACTATCGGCTGATTGTGACACAGGAAGGAGTAAAACTTGGCTGGGTGACGCATCGAAATTTGACGAACCGACGAGGTATCAGCGGGAACTCTGTGGATTCGCGAGTATTCCACAGGTGGGTGTGCCACCACGCGCATGCCGCAACCGGAATTGATGTCACATTTTTCGCTGATTTCGTGTCAAACGCGTCACTCGAGAGGCACATCTATGTTACATTCGATGGAAAATCTAGGATCGACGAAGTGGTGCAGGTAGAAAATTGAATATCGCCTGCCACCTGGCTAATTCTGAACAAAAGAACGAACGACAAGGCATCGATAAGGAGGACCATTGCAAGAAAGATGACTAATGCGTTCATCGACTTGTTCAAAAGTGACGTCAAACCACGAGAGAAAATGCCAGCAAGGACAATGGATCGGGAAAAAATCGTTATATGATCACGTTTGCTAAGTATGTACCTGCTACATTCGAGTCGAAAAGCGTGGACTATCTTTCGTTTTCACGATACGTCACTTTTTCGAATTGATACAACTTGACGTCTACAAGACAGGATTGGTTGATATAAATGTTGCTCGGTACGCGATTGAAACAGAAAGTCGCAACAGATCGTAGCAGTCGATTCTTCCTTCCAACGATTCGTTTACTACGATGAAACTTAAGTCTCCTAATTGCAGAAATAATTGACATCGAACTTGAACTCTGTACCTGCTTCTTTCTTTCTTCTTTTCAATAGTCGCGGAACCCCACCTATCAGAGGTAAAAGTGTCGAAGACACGAAGAAGAAAAAAGAGCTGGCGAAAGATGCTGAACGATCATTACGTAAGAAAGCATTGATTTTACGTGAGTCAGCGTCAGGTGTGTATAGATGTGTATTGCAGTCTGAACGAACAGAGACGTAAAGCGATAATGAATGACATCTATACCGATATTCGTTTTTTTCAGCTAACTGTAACTCGCTAGACGGCAACTTATGTGTGTCTCCGACACGGGACTCGACCGGTGCAGATTCACAGGTGATTACTCCAGGTATTCATCGAACAATTTCCAATGCACAACGAGAGATGGAGGTTTTTCTTTATCGACGTTAATTAAACTTCCATTCTCGTACAAAATCGACCGAGGAGTGAAAAGTGACCAGACGGTGACTGGTAGATTCGATCGTAAGTGAATCGATCGGGATAACGAGAGTGACAGTTACGCGAAATTATAGAAACGGTTGGAGGAAAAAAAAGTGTGAAAATGTAATCGTACGAGTGAAGCAAGAGTATCTCGAGCTGTATCAATTCGAAGAATCCATTGTAACCGGAAAGAGGATGCACTTTGACAACAAACATTCGGGCAAGATAAAACAATGCGGTGTAATTTCTATAATATTTCAGCGAATCGAACGTCTCAAACTTTTTCCGTCAAGAAGACAAACATGAAACTAAATATTCTATAAACTAAAAAAATTCCCTTAACAAGGATCGAGTTGACATCTGTTCCAATGGATCGCCACAAACGTTGCAAGTAGAAAAACAAGGCAAAACGACATAGTATTTCAGCAAGTTGTACCTCAGCGATAGAGATTGATATTTAAAAGAAATTTTCGAGTCGACGAACTCTTCGACAATCGTAAACAACATAGAAAAGTAGGGGGTGGGGGGGGAGAAACGGAGAAGGATGAATGACTATGCACGTTTGGTTGGCAAATCATTGGTACCGAAGTATCGTCGGTGTTCTGTAGTCAGTTAGTTGGACTTACTCAGCCACGTGGTCGCGGTGACGGATGCGTTGCGTCTCGATCGTATCCCTCGATCGTCATAAAATGCAGGTACGAGGCACGAATCACATTGCAAGTGTCTCTGTGTTTGATCACTGTTTTCTATTCTCGGTGAAATGACCGCTGCGTAACGAGGATTCGCCTCCAGTACAGTTTTGTACCGTTTCGTCGACGTTGTCATACTACTGGACGCCGTGGCGTTGATCATGCTGTTCGGCGAGGTACGATGATCGAGAACTCTATGCGAAGTGGTCCTTTGGTCACGGGTCAGAATTGCCTCCATTGTCATTTGTCGATTGTAAGCGTTCGCTGTATCCTCCATAATTGTCATATTCGCATAGCACTTGATCACTCTCGTCGCACGCAGGCACTCGCGGTGTGTGTTTGGCGCGTGGCAGCCAAGGAGTAAGTGAGATGTAGTATCTATCTTCGCGTGTCTCCACACCGATGATGGTACAACCGTACTGTTTACGTCGTGGCCGCCGCGGGTCAGCGGTACCTTGTCATCGAGCAGTGTATGAAATGGGTGGCACCTCTATTTGCCCGCGGGAGAGGGTAGTTCTCGATAAAAAAAAAATATATATATATATGTATGGATATATATATACGAATAACCGAAGGAAAAGACACCAAGTGTCCACTCTGTTCAATCGTAGGACTCGCCGGTTGCTTCAGCTACCGGGAGTGATCACACTTGAAAAACTGTCTGCACAGAATCACAACCCGTTTGGCACTGGTCCTGACACACGCGATGCACTGATTCTTATACGAGGGGGGAAGGGGGTTACGAGAGCTGTCTCAGAGGAAGGCGGAGGAGGGCGCGGTGGTAGGTGGTTAAGAATGTGTGGCGGAGGGGTATACACGTGGAGAGGAAAAAAAAAAAGAAGAAGAATCAGTAGCTTGGTACACCGTTAAGGGTGGCCCGTGCGGCGGCAATTGTGGCGCTTTCTTTTCTTTCGTTTATCGTCCTTTTCTTAGTTTTCCCGGTTGTCTCGGCGGTTATCCCTTTCACTGGTCGTCCCCTCCCCCCCATTGATCCTCGGAGTCTCAGATCTTTTCGACGTTTCTCAGCCCTCCTCTTGGCGGCGGTACCTTGTTAGTGGCACGCTAGTGGGGTAAGGTCATACCATACCGAATGTCAGGAGGTGACTGAGGTCTTCGTCGCCCTCGTCTGGCTGAGTGTATCGAGTGTATCACCTCTCGCCTCTGTCCGAGTTAACCACGGCGCAGAGAAGGTAGGTAGGTAGGTAGGTATAGAAACAGAGAAGGAGAAGCCAGCTATAGGCAGGCGAGCGAGTAGAGGCAGGCTGTTCGTTCGTCGTTATAGTAGGAGTGAACCTGCGTAAGGGAATGGAAGTGGAAGGTGGACTTCTGTCTGTCTGCCTTGCTTGTCGGTAGGTCGTTCTCTTGTCCTCTCCTTCTCTATCTATTGTGTATTCTCTTTCGCGTTCTCTTTCCTCTTTTCCTTCTTCTTCCGCGACACCGGCGTTCTTTTCCTCTTTTATCTCGTGCAGCCTGAGTGTATGACTATCGGTGTATGGTGGTGGCCACTCGGTCGACCGGTGCCTATATACGATTATAAAGGCACCGAAGCACGTGGCCCACACCTCGCTTTCGGTCAATCCTAAGTATCCCCACTATACATCTTCGCCCTTCCTCGATCGCTTGCTATCTTACTCTCTCCCTCTCTCTCTCTCTCTCTCCCACTCTCTTTTTCTCTCACCTCGAATCTCTCTCGTTCTCCTCTCATTACTCCTTGCTTCTCTCCTATTCTTCCTTCTCCCCCCGGCATCCTTTTCCTTTTGCTCCACCGCCTTCTCCGCGCTCTGCCGCCTCCTGTCTCCATCCGCATCCCTCCCCTTTGCTTTACACTCTCCACTGCCGACTCTCCCACCACGCGCAACTCGTGGGTCAGGACTCCACGACTCATTCATAACTCCCCGCGAGCAACCAGCTATCCCCACTAAACGCCCTCCATCAGTTTATCCCCACCTTCCCACGTAGTGGAAGCCGGGCATCTAAACGAAGCGATCTCGACTTCGCCTCACGATCACCCTGCTGGAAGCTCGACGCTATACCGGCACGTTCCGCGGCTCCTCCAACCGTGCCACTCACAGGTGCACCGCGATACCATCTACCACAGATCATTGAACATCGACTAAGTCCTCCGAACGGATGCTACATTTTTATTTCTCTTCTTGCAAACATAGCCCAGTGGGAGGACGTTCCATCGATCCGAGAGCTCTCTGTAACGTTCATCTTGCAAATTTTTTTCCAAAATCCTCATCTCGCTGACAATTGTGCATTTTCCTCGCCGAGTTCCGTTGCTTCGTCTCCGTGTGGTTGAAACAACAATTGCCGTTCTGGAGTAGAACGTTCTTCCAGGTTCGAGAAAAGATCGTCCTCTTGTGAAAAAACGTTCACGTGAATATCCAGCGAACGTGCAAACGTCGAAGAGAGAGAGAAACTGTTGCCGGGGGTTTTACATCTTACATCCGCTTTATCCCGAGGTGAATCGTCGGTGGTATGTCGCCTAGAAGGGAGTCAGGTCCTCGCAGCTGCACGAACGTTCCCGTCGTCGTTGGCACGCGAGCTCTTTTTCCGTACTCGGAACAGAGGACACGTCGTTAACCGGTTCGTTTCCTCCGTGAGAATCAGCGGTGCATTAATGTGTTTTCAGAAGTAAATCCGAGAGTAAATTTTCCGCGGGGGTATCCCGCGACGAGTGAGCAGCGCGTGCGTCATTGACGGTCTGGTTACGCGGTGATTCTGTTTTAATTGCCGAGCCGTTCGACAAAAGACCGCGACGCGTCGTTCGCGAAACTGTGGCAAGCTTGTTCGCGAGCGAGAATTTTGTACGCAGCATCCAACGGAGAACAGGTTCGTTTCTCGAACGTGTGCAATTAATAAGCAGCGACGGCGGCGTGTCTCGCAACTACGTCAAAGCGAGCGTGGACATACATGTGTGTACGTCGGCTTGTACGATACACACTTGAAGGATCTCTGTAGACATAACAACGTGGAACAACGCTAATAATAGAGAAGATGACGATAATAGTAATAATTACGATATCTCGCTGCTCTTGCAACAGCCTGAAGTAATTGCAACCAAGATTGTGGTGATAACAAGCTTGTCGATCGAGTGTTCGATGAAGATGACAATGACAATGAGCGATTTACGTTTATTCGTTTTTTTTTTCTTTTTTTTTGTCAACGAAATGTCCTTTTTCCTTCGAGGAGCGAACTTATCGTGACCGAACGATTTATTTGCATAGTTGTATGTCTGCTCATCTATCGTTAACACCTTGTATCGATGTTCCTGATAATAGGAGTTTTCCTTGATTCAACCTTCTCAATGCTAGTTCACAGTCGACTACTACCAGACACTTGGTTACGTTATTAAAACCAGTATTGCGAGAAATATCTGATGCGCCTGTAATATTAGTTAATAGTTGTAATAACAGTTACTTCAATTGTGAACTTGTCTAAAACGGTGTAGAAATTTTCTTCTGGCAAATTAGACACTTTTGTAAATTTGGAATCGATTAATTCAATTAATTGTGTAGTTTTCCTATCTCAATACCTGCGATCCTCGCTTGAAAGTCACCGATGTTGCCTCTTATTTACTTCCTCGCTCATAACTCGCAACCGTGTGATATCCACTAGCGCTGATACTTCCGGAGGAAAATAATCAATTTTTTTTCTATCCCAACAGAAGCTTTTCCATTTAACCGAATTTTCTCCAGTAACGCTAACAACTTCGTTTCAACTATGCTCGCGTTAAGTTTTCAGGGAATTGTAGAATAATCTTCGCCGATTGTGTCGCATTTTTACCATAAAACTTTCGTTTGCTTTCTTTCCAACCTTCGCCTCTTCTACTTTCAATTTAAAAAAACAACGTGGTGCTCACAGTTTACAAACATTGAAACAGCTAACGCAGAGTTACCATACATACCGTTGTAAAAGATTGATGGCAGAGAAAGGACTCCTGGGTGACTAAACGATTTCTATTACATCAGCTTTGGAAATCGCGTTATGAGTAGGAAAGATCGGGGTAACGGTTTGTAGGTTTTAGTGCCACGTATTATACCGGGTAACGCAATCGTGCCTGATTACACGTGTGACGTCATAGAAGGATCAGACGTCACGGAAAGATGAGACATTTCGACAAGCCGGAGGAGAGAGATTTCGTGGATAAAAAAGTAGGGTAGGGATCGATCTTGAAAGGGGGAAGGAATTTTGTCGAATCAGGGTCAGTCTCCTTCGTCTTCCTTCTACTTTCGCTATTATCGGGTCTACGGTGTAAACTGGTTAGAGCAGAGTGACGTAGCGATTTTCGCAACTGGACTGGCGAATAGTTGCGACAGGATTTCGCGCCTACGAAAGCAAACGTCTACGTTCGGATACGTCACGTTTGATTTTCGGGGTCAAGTGCACAAGAAACGTTGTTCGAGAAATACCGAGGAGTATGACTACGCGTGCATACCACGATCTGTTAGGTATATTGTGTTATATAACGAAACGATAGGCATCTTACCGCGGTGTTACAACTGTGCGATGAGAATTGAACTATCGACGAGATGAACGCGAAAAAAGAGAAGAGGTTGCGTTCGTTGTGCGAGCTGGAATGGAAATTTTTGTCAAATTGGGGAATTGCGATATGACGATCGGCTGAATTGGTTCACACTTTGTTTCGAATTCACGATTATTGGAAGGTTCTTCTTTAGAAAATTTAAAGATGCTTTTCAAATTTGTTTGTTAGAGTGTACTGTTTGCAGGATTCAGTTTTCGAAGAGATACCTAGTTCAATCTTGTTGATCAGGTTCTCACTTCTAATGCTCCAAAGTAACATCAACGATTTTACAATTTTTCTAAAAATTGACCGTCAAATTTTTTAGACGACAATTGCTTTCTTGTACAAATAAACAATAGAGGATAAATTCACCGATGCAAAATATGAACTGGACAGTTCGTAGTTCTTCTAAAAATTGACCACCAAATGTATGAAAATTAATTTTTTAGATAATTGCTACACCTCTGCTACTTGTTCCTTTTAGAAATGCAAAGAACTACGTTTCTCCTGTTTATCCCCTTTCACCTAATCCTGTTTCCGTCAATTTTTCATTCAAGAAATTTCAAACACTCAACGACCCCAAATCGTCAATTTCACGAAATATGTAAATCTGCTTTTCTCTCACATTAAGCGAGCATTCAACGTTGAAATTCTGCCGTGTTCGCCAACAATCTACACGTTACCTTCATTGTTCTGAAATTTCAAACACTCAACGACCCCAAATCGTCAATTTCACGAAATATGTAAATCTGCTTTTCTCCCACATTAAGCGAGCATTCAACGTTGAAATTCTGCCGTGTTCGCCAACAATCTACACGTTACCTTCATTGTTCTATACGATTATCACGAATGGCCTGTTATTGCACCCTCCGAGCGACTCTGCCGCGTTGATCCGATAGTTCAAACTGTCGATTAACGTGATCAAGAGACGTCATAAAAAGGGTAAACATTAGCAGGTCCTCGGTGCACGATTTAGTCATTTAACTGGACTTAATGTCACAGGACCAACTCTAGTCCTTTCTACTATTACTCAACTCTTCTAGGATTATGCGGGTCATCGGCTGGGGAAGTACGCGTGCCGATTCGAACAGTCGTTAATATGTACCTTCTCCTGGAAGTCGTGTCTCGGCTGTCGCGTGCGTACACTCGTACCGTACTTACGCCACGATTCGATCGTGGCTCACGGCCTCGAAAAGACAAGACGTTTTTAACTTGCTCCTCATCACTTCGACCGGGTACACAGATATAGAACATATCTAAAATTCTCACATGTAGGAAACAATACCGTTTTTGCACCATAATTTAGTAAGAATGCAACGTTGATACGTGACTATCGATGAAAAGTGAAAAAAGCTGATATTGTTTTAATTGCTCTACGCATTCAATCACGCGGAACATGTTATTACCTGGGAAACGTCCTTTTACGTGACTTTAAAAAACTGTATGAATTACGGTGGAACCCCGATAACTCGAACCTCAAGGGAAAAAATCTTCGAGTTACAGAGGTTTCGAGTTATCGAGTTTTCGAATTTTTCATTCTTGTTGTTTATTTTATCGGACATTGTTAATGTTTTCCGCTTGCGTTTAGAATTCGTTTTGTTACGTATAATCCGGAGAAAAGAATGAGAAACTACAGAACTGTGCTTTAACTTATTTCTTGGAGCTTTCACAGCGAACTGATTTTGCGATCAAAACGCATGCACTGTTTATCTTTACGAAGAAATAAACAATTGACGATCGTTGAACCGTTGATCTTATTGGATCGATTGACAGATTTTATTTTTAATTCACTATTCGTATGTAAGGAAGTATGTACGCCGCTTAGGCTACTCCTTCATGGGCACAGAATCAATCCAGCGAAGCGAGGTAATCTTTCAAGTGAGGACAGTCTACAGAATCGGCGTATTATATTTTAAAAACAATTGTTTCATGTGTTTGTATTTCGCGAATCGCTATCGCCTAAATATTCCAGTAATTGTAATTCCAATACTCCAATACATACAACGAGAGATTAGGAAAATATTTATACTCGTAAACGTACTGAAGGTAATATCAATATTTTCAGCAATATTATTTAAACATCACGAATAAACTGAAAATAAAAAGAAAATAAATAAAATACTTCAAAGTAAAGCTCGACTATTTTCCATATCCTTCAAATAAAATACTATTTTATAAAGTTATTACAAAAACAATGTAAAATATCGTTATTTATCGTTTGAAATAATATTTTGCCTTTCAATCTTTTTTTCTGCAAAGACATATCTCAACTTTCTCTTACTTCAGCCATAATCGAAAGCTTCATAGCAATGCAATGAATGGAAAATCATGAGAAAATTCGTCGTAGGAATTGTACGTTTCAGGAAATAAACTGTTGAATTTGCAATTGTCGGCATCGTTTAATAATCCACTGTTCGGAATATTATTAACATCTTGCATGATTAATTAATAAGCAGGTATTGAGCCTCGCCAATGACACACTCTGCGAGGAGTAGCATTTTAATTTTCAGGACTTCTGTACGTGACCGTCCTCACGAATTTTTTTAGTAGGTTCTTTGGAGATGTTACGTTACGTGCAACATACACGTGACACTCTTGGTATATAAATAATGGAAAAATATCGCTGGACGATAACGGGCGAAACGTAGGTGTACACAGCTCTGTAGCGCGAATATCGAAGAAGAAACGTAGAAGTGCGCGATCAGTGCAAATACATCGCATCGTAGAACTAATAGCTAATGTAGAGGCTTGAATTTTTCATGATTTGCTTCTTTTGTAAGCACATTGGAGACTAATCGTGTGAAAAATATTTGTACAGAGCGGTTTATTAAGTTTGCTAAATTTTCATGCTAATTTATCATCCACTCCATTTATCAGTTTCTACGTTCAATTGTTTTTTCTTACAATTTTTTCTCGAGTGCAACTTTCGTTAATACATGTTTTTCAATCAAATAAATCCAAGCTAGAAAGAACTGACTAAATGTCTACGATGATGTTTTAATTTATTCTAATTTACTTCTTACATTTACCATTCTACGTCAAATGAATTCATTAATACTCCGTTTAGTTTGTTCAAGCGGGAAGCTTTTCATTATCTTAACAGGATTTTCTTTTAATAATTATATTCACTCCTTTACTTTTTTTTCCTTTTAGTAACAGTTTGGCAGCTGGTAATTAGAAAATATAATTTATTGTAATTTACCTACTATGTTTACTATTCTACGTTAAATTCATATCACTGGTACTCAGTTTAGTTTGTTTAAGCGGACACTTTTTCATCAGCTTAACAGAATTTTCTTTGAATAATCATATTCGTTCCTTTACTTTTCCCCCTTTCAGTAACAGTTTGGCAACTGATAATTAGAAAATATAATTTATTCTAATTTGCCTACTATACATATTTACTATTCTACGTTAAATTCATATCGCTGATACTCAGTTTAGTTTGTTTCAGCGGAAACTTTTCCATCACCTCAGAATTTCCTTCGCATAATCACATTCGTTCCTTTACTTTCTTGTTTTAACAACATTTTAGCAGCCGGATAATTAGAAAAGTGACTTGGCAGCAAGAATCTCGACACAAACGTCTCAGCGGTTTCCTCCTTATTAGAGCAGCTAAATCAAAGGTGTCGAGCAAACACAAAGTCGAATTACTTCGTCCACTAAAATTAGTCGCTACGTAAGTGCCTCTTATCTGTCATCGTTTTCTGGGTGAATTCAGTCGCGTGCGTCACATGTCGGTATCCAGTTGGTTGATTATTTGTATGCAAGATTTTACTTCCGGTACCAATATGCCGCGCTCTGAGGTTAAGTGGTGACTAGCCGACGTTACGCAGAAAACGTGTGTGCATCCTCGCGGTGATGCGCCACACGACGAAAAAAAAAAAAAAAAAAATGGGAATAAAAGGGAAACGAAGCGAACAGGAACGGTTTCGAGCTGGTTGATTAATGAGTCAATGCTGATTAGGTTGTGCTTTCGCGTGAAACGCGCAGGTTTTCCGTCGAATATTCGGAAAACCGAGCGCCGGGACGCGGCAACGTGAGACGTGACGAATCTATCCCGGTGCGACTTGTGCACGAACCACTCATGTGTGGTGTATGTTAATTATGCAAATTAGCCTAATTTTGTATCACGCTGTTACACGAGTCGTTACGCATCACCGTGTAATGACTGTCATCATCACCGATAATCGCTTCGATGGAAGAGGAAGAGAATTGTCGGAATTGTGCATACTGAGCATCGACCGTTAAGTGAAATATTACTTTACTATGAATCGTTGTGGAGTAGGTAGTGTTGAAAAATCGTAGGAGTAAAGAAATATATTTGTGTGTGTTGGTGTGATTCGAAATGTGTTATCGAACTTGTTGATTGATCAAATGTAGACACTTGTGAATCATTGTTAAATTAAATGGCACACTTTTTGCTGTTAGGTCGCTGGTTTGTTTTGGACTCGAACTAATTTATTGGTAGACGTGCAAAATTTTGGTTTCCTATGTTGAACGGTTTGTGGAATGTTAAATTTTGAAGTGTTGGAAAATTGAGGAATATTTTCGAGTAGTTGAGGGACACTGACTTACTATTGGGATCACTTTAAATGGGAAAGTGTGCTTTTCTTATGTATGTACAAAAATATTTATTATTATTAATACGAGCAACAATATTCAATGTGGAAGATTCAATTTTAATTTTGAAGTTGCTGTGTTTCATAAATTTATTTGAAAAAAATACTAAAATACTAGAAATAATTTTGGTAACAGAGAGAAAAAGTACAAATTATGCCTAACGAGGTTCAATTTTAACGCTGCCCAACCTCACAGATTTAAAAGAAAAAAAGTACTATCAATTCCTCGAAGTTTCCTCTACAAATTAAACGTTTAAAAATTACTCGGCAATTTCGAGAATCTAGAGAAAAATAAAAACAGACATATTATTTACAAAACTTACGTACACACTTTAGTACATCGTTGTTTACATTAACAATAATAAACATTTCCCCTCGAAATGATCCGAAAAGCAACTTACCATATCTTATCTACGGAGAAATATCGAGGACAAAATTCCAACACTTTCCTGTTTAATATCTCGTCACACGTATCCGTATTATCGTTAAATCGTCAGATACGACGTCAGTGCGAGAAGCCTTAAGGACAATTAATTTGAACGCGTAACTCGACGTTCGAGTTCGTCGTACCCACGGAGCCTGGTATATCCCGATGGCAGAAGTACGTATTTCGGATCCCGATTCTGCAACCGGTCGGGATTTCGCGCTCGGTATTACACGAGGCGAATTCGAGGCGCGTACCGGCGCATTGCCCAGAAAAACGACGTTTAACTGGTCCAAGTGGAAAAGGCGGGAGCAATTTTTCGAAAGAGGCAATTATCGATTCGTGTGGTCCCCACGATTGCGACCGTTGCAAGAAGCGGATAGAGACATCGGCCACATTCCAAGGGTACGAAAGGCATGCCGAGAACCCAATAGGGACCTCCACGTTTTCTCCCTTTCTTTATCTCACTCTTCCTGTGACCGTCTTGCTGTCCGTTTTGCCCTTTCTGCTTAACATTTCGGCCGCACAAGGACCACCCAGAACCACTCTCGTTGCCTCGCGCAATATTCAATACCCGAGGTTGTATACCGGCCGCATGAAAGCCAAAGAAAGAGAGACGGCCGGGTCAATTGGGAACGCGAACTTCTATCGAATCCCGATCCTCGCGCGCCACTTTACGATTTTCGCGACATTCTTTCGTTCGGTTGAATCAGCGGGGGAACGTGCGACCACTTTAACGCGATTCTTATCACTTTTATACCGCGGTCGATTTGGTTTTGTTCGACGAAGGGGTTACCTTGCCGGATTGATCGAACTAGAAAGAGGACACGGAATTAACGCTCTTGTGATTTACGTTGGCAAAAGTGTATCGAACATTATGGAAGTTATGTTAAACAGATAACTCATAATTAAGTCATTATTTCAGTTTTTTTTTAATTAAATTATATGAAAATTACATTTTCCTCAAGTATACGTGCATGATCACGCCAACTATTTTTATCGCGTAAAAATATGTGAGTTTATTGGTTGAGTAATTTTCTGTTTTATAATTAATTTTATTCGTCAACAAGATTTCGCAAATCCTACGCTAGAAAGATCGACCGGGTCAAAAGTGACCCATTAGCAACATTCCGACTTTAACCCTTTCACCGCTATTGGCGCTTTAAAAATTTTGTCTGCACTGTGCTATTGGAGCATCTTGGCGCACTTCCATATTAATTTAAGCCTTAATTTTATCCCTTGCACTCTTTCACCTTAACTGAATAAAACAAACTTTTATTTGGACGAGAGAAACGATTTCGCGGTCGTCGTGGAACATCCGAATCTGCCACGCGCGTTGCGTACTAAAATCTGTCGCAGCGAAAGGGTTAAATCCCACATAAATCTAACTTTTCAATCACACAAAAGTTCTCTCCGAACCGGCCGGTTTTTCTACAGTCAAAGAGCTTGTCGTTTCACAAAAACCTCCATATACGTCGCCCGAACGACAAAAAGTGACGCGTTCTCGGCGAGAGATCTGGTGAAAAACGAGGAGAGATCGCTCGTTTCATCCGTCTATTGTTTTTCTAATTTTATCCTGGCTTCATAGCGGTCTAAAAGTAACGCGGTTCACGGAGTAGTTATGTTGAAAAGAAACAAGAGACGGCTTACCGTTGCGAGAATAAGAGGTCAGCATCGAGGCAGCAGTGACTTAAGAATTTTCTGAGCCGTGAAATCAACGTTCATTTATCGGCGTGCGTTCGTCACGACAAATTGTTTTCTGCGTTGCACCGTGAACTTACTCGCCATACGGATCACCGAGTGACACGAAACGTCGTTAAAAAAATAGGATCACGTTCGAAAGGTTCGGTAATGTTTCTTGCAATTGTGGCGATCGCGGGGAATTAGATAGATAAAAAAAAAATTGACGAGGCTAGCTCGGGCACGCGCACATATCAAGGAGAACACGACGACGTGGAAAGATGGTAAACAAATGAGTAGCTGTGACAGTTCTTTCGAAGTAAGAAGAATCGCGTATAGTTTTCGGGGCTGAAATATACTTTCTTCGTAATTCTTCGAGTTTGCAGAAATAGTAGAAATACTACAATAAGCGAGAATGATAAATTTTTCACTTTGTTCAAACCTTGAATTCGACGAACGGAATTTTGCATTGCACGATTAAACTTATGGGCGATAGTGTATGCTCTATGATTTATTTTACTGTCTTTTGACAGATAGACGTTCGTGGATATTTGACCTACAAATTAGAAAAATTAACCCTTTTTGTCGAAATAATGGAGTGAATCGTAAGTTTCCGAGTAAATTCTGAAGTAAACTGTAATCTTTGAAATTCATTCGACGAATTGATCGTGTTCTGTGATTACTTTAATTCATCTTGCTGTTCGTTGCACTGTACTTGGATACGTATCACAAGTGTAGCATTATTTTCGTTATAATGAATATTACTAGTGTAATGGTTCAATTATGAATGCGTCGTGTGTATGTTGTTTTAAATTCGTAATAAGTGTCGTAATTAGTAAATACCAACAAGGACGATATTGAAGTTGTCAGTGGCGATTCACCTATGAATAGAAACATTCGTCATTTTCAGGGTTTCTACTGTCAGATATACTATGTCATTGATGACAGTAGTGTACAATCGACGTCACTGTGATTTGCCAGCAGTCGAATGACTGAAAAATTTCTGGCAAAAATGATACCGTTCCATTATTTGTGCATTAAAAAAATTTATCTATTTCCTCCAATGCAATTCTACTCTATAAACGTACTTTACTACTAACAATCAATTTCAACAAAACTTCATTTAAATCTTTAATTTCACTAGAATTCGCATTCGTTACATTAACTCCACTTTGTGATATTCTCCCAGTTTTAGTATCAAGGCACATGCTTGATGCTTAATTTTTCATAAATAAAACAAATTCGATAAATTTTATTTCACCAAGTTTGTTCATTTCTGAGTGGCTGGTATTACAAGATCTCAAGAATAAAATTGAAACTGTAAATACAGCTAAGAACAAGGCATACGCAATATTAACGAAGAAAGCATTATTCCTCTAACACGAAGTTTTTCAGTCAATTAATACGAAACAGCTTGATCCTTCGATATTTCATTATTTCATCCCAGCGTCGATTAGTACATTTTTTTCCATCGAGCGTGATTAAAGTAATTGTAGGTTCGTTGAATAATGAAGTCTTATCTCATTTCTACCGCAAATTCTCAACGATCCAACGCGAATTCTCCGATCGAACGTTGATGAGTTTAAAAGCGAACCTCCCGATAGGTGTTCGCGATTGTGAGTTAGAAGGACGGACGGACGCGCGCTCGTCGG
>NW_017100150.1:2382914-2441549 GCF_001263275.1 Habropoda laboriosa | reverse complement strand
AAGTTGCAGCGTAGATGATCAGGCGACGACGAGTCCCACGCCATGGAACATTCACGTCGCGATCACGTTCGAGCATTTCACCCGACGTACGTTATCCGACCGTGAATGTCGTTTGCACGATCGCACGCACTAACACGCACTGTCGCGTCTTTTCTCGCGGCACGAGCCGATCAGCTGAGCCGAGCCACTGGAAAATCGCACTGCCCGCCAACACTCTGTCTCTACGCCGCTACACCCTCCTATCGCAACACCCGTCACGTGTCCACTTTTCCCGTGTGTTGAATGTTTATCCATAACCCTTTGACGAAAATCGCGCGAATAGAGAGTTGACAATGTTTTGGTTAGTTTACGTTTCACGTTTGCAAGTGTGCCAGCGTGACAGGACGATTCTTCTGTGGATAGTTTCTTGGGTGTTCTTAGGTTGGAAATTTCACAGATTTATTTGCAACGAATTCCAAAATTTAATGGCAAAAATGATTTATATTTCTCGCGAAGGAGGAGATTGGTTCGTGTTGATCAGTTTGTAAGGTGTTGCTTAACTCATTTGCATCGGAACTGTACAAGATTTTCGAGATCTTCGATGAGAATTTTCTTGGATATTCTTATGTTGGAAATTTAATAGAGCATAATTGAAGAGAATTTTGAAGTTAATTGTAAAAATTCTTTTGTTCCCCGTGAAGATCGAAAGAGATCCTCGGTGGGAATGTTCTTGCACGTTATGTTGCAAATTAATCGAGGATAGATCGAAGGGAAAAACCAATTTTAAAATTAATTCTAAAATGTTAAAGTCCTTTCCTAAAGAAGAAGATCGACCCGTGTCGATTATTTTACAATGTATTAATTAACTTTGCATCGAAACTACACGAAACAATACAAAATATCTATGTTCTATTAAATTGCATGTATTATTATCTTACCAACTATAACTGAAGAAATTGAAGAAACGGTGCCTCAAGAATATTCTAAATACGAAGATGTGGGAAACACTAAAAATGTCGCGAATTTGATAAATGTAACGTCGTTCGTTTACTCTTACGGCTCACACACTGGCTTTACTTTTACCTATTCTGAAAGTCACGGAATATAAGAATTCTAGTATTACTTCACAGAATCGCGAGATTATAGAATCAACGAGTCATCGAGAAATTCCTGTATGTAAATATTGCACAGGCAATGTCGCGTCGCGGCGTTCAAAGTTGTGCGCGATGCTGGGACGCGCTCGATTCAAATCGCCGTGGTTAATTTTAGGTGATATAACTGTGAAAACCGGAAACACGTCCTTGAAAACGAACAGACTGTATGGGTTACTGGTTGCAAACCATTGATGAAAGCATTAACATTATACTTCAGACGTGTTTGATACAGACGGCTTGAAACGCTTCGTATATGTACGTACATTTTGATAAAGCAACGTTTAATGTGATAACGTGTAACAAAGATCGTAATAATGAACATTCGAGCGGAGGTTCTATTAAATATTCTGGTGTTTTGTCAGAAATTTGCAATACACCATATAATTAAGTAATAAGAAGAACGTTGAAATCATGAGCGGAACGTAAATGCAAATAATCCTCGTTAATCAAACACTATACTGAAAGACATTGAATGTTATTACATCATAGTATGATCGAAGCTGTTAACGTAATCATTTATATTACTGTAGTAACAATTTGCTGTCCCAGAGGCACGGTGATGCAAGTTTATTTCAATAACAAAACATCTTCGAAAGAGAAAAGTGAACTTGAAAATGATTAAGTAAATAGTGTTGCTTGGGTGTGATATTTCCCTGCTGTATTGAATAATATTGTGTTTTATTTGTGCGATGTTAAGTTAGTGACGTTCGGTTAATTCGACAATAGGTAGTAAGAAAGGGTTGAATCAAATTTTTGATTAAACTAGTAGCAAATCACCAATTCGCAAATACAAATCTTATTTTTGCCAAATAATTTTTATGCACTGATCAATTAATAAATAAAAGTTCCAACGAATAATTTCTAGAGTTCTAATAGAATTTTTGATTAAACAATGACGAGGAAGTCGCCAATTTACAAATGCAAATCTTATTTTTGCCAAATAACTTTCATGCACTGATCAATTGATAAACAAGAGTTCTAATGGATAATACAAAATTTCTAAAGATTTTTTTTTTCGATGCATAGTCACCATAATTTCATCTCAAGTACAAATTCGTCATTCACCACATGTTACCCAGAAACCAATGAACTTCTGCATAATCCCCCAAATTTTTGCACACATCAACTAAGAATCGTTGCATATTTCTCGTTAGCATCGATATTTCACGGTTCATGGTCTACGTACATCCTCTCCAGATTTTCGTACCACGTCTATTAACTACATGGAACATGTACGAAACGAAACGCACCGACGTACTGTTCGATCGGCGGCTATTTTTACGAATCTCAAGTAGAGAGTTTGGGCGCAACGGTTCGCGGATAAAGTGCACCCGTGGCGAAAATCGGCAGGAGGCGTAGCGGCCGGCCCCCCCGAATCGTAAATGAGTAACGCGTTGAGGAACAACGGTGAGCCGCTACTTCCTCCGTGGTTTTGATTCACGCTCGCCTTCGGCTCGTCTGCTCGTGCCTGTCTGCTATTATTTTTAGCGCGTGATCACCAGCGAGCTGAGAGAAGAGATGAGCAGGGAAAGCGGCACTGAGACGGCCGCGATGTCGACTGAATGCGTTAGCTCATTCCGCGGGCTTGGCTTGCATAATTATCGGCCGTTCTGTCACCAAAGGCCGATCCGCGTGTGTTGGACCGATCGCGATCTATCTACCGCACCCTCTTCGACCGCTCATCCACATGGTATGCCCGCGAAACCAGCTGGAAATCGGCATTGCTCCTCTGTGGCACACGAGTCTGCCTTCACTCGCGATACTGAACCGCGTGATCTAAATAATGCAATGCTCCAGATGTTACGTTGTTCGCAAAGATTCTGACGCTTATTTCTCTCGATCGTGTGTTCATCAATTTTGTACACTAACCATTCCTATCGTATCCAATCGTTGCTTAATATTAGATCATCCAAGAAGTTCGTGCCGAAAGCGAAAAATATATGAACGAAAATCTAAGGAAATTATATAGCGATGACATAATGATCTTATCAGAAAAATAGGAAAAAGCTGTGGAATGAGAAGACGCCTATGCTTTCTTTTTTATCTAATTTAAAGGTTCGTTGGAAATATCGATCTAAATTGTAAAATAAGTTCGTACCGAAAGTGAAAAATATTTTAACGGAAATTCAAGAAAATTCTATAGTGATGACAATACAAAGAAATTTCGTATTTTCTAGCCGATACGTTATTGTCCTAATTTAATCTCGAGGATTAAATTTAGTTCGTCACATATTACACAAAAAGTAATACACTCCTGTATAATTCCTCGAATTTTTACGCACTAAAAGTGTAAGGACGGTTGTTTATCCTGCAATCGTATTGATCTTGAATCGTTTTATAATTTCGAAGGTGATTGGAAATTTTTGAGTACGTCGGAGAACTGTGTATGTAGTGCGTTACAGCGTATTATTTATTCGTTTATGTGAATGTTTTATACGCAGTTTTAATATTGTTCGAGAGATTGAGATTGTTGAGTATTCATAATTATTAGAACACCCATGTACCACGATCATAATTTTACCTCAAGCATAAGTTCTTTATCCGTTATATATTACACAAAAACTAATTTAATTTTCTGTCTAATTGCTGAATTTTTTGCACGGTTAAAGCAAGAAAGATTATTTCTCTTCCAATTATAATATTTTATGGTTCGTGTTTGTTTGTGTCACATCGTCACTTTAATACTACAACTAAACATCTTAAACTCATTAGAAGAACAACGAAGTTTTAGCATCAAGCACGGAGTTGATCTTAAACTTACCTACTTCGAATGTTTGCAAATACTGTTAGAGCTGTCTACTTTTAGCGTATCATAGTTTTCAGAAAGTTAGGAAAGGAAGTGCAAGGAAAGACAGCAAATTGTTGCCTTCTTTAACTTTTTTCTAATTAATTCAATTATTATACGAACAGAGCATAAATTGTCTAGTGTCGATAAAAAATACACGTGCTCCTTGTACTACGAAATTCCATACTGAATAATTTTTCTCTTTTCGGATCTAAATAATTTTCTAACAAATTTTAACAGCGTTTAACGTGGTTTAAAAATGATGAAAGCACAGTGATTCGTAAGGAAACTCTTACTATTCGTCTATATCTAAAATCGTTCATTGATCAGTTGTAGTACCTACAAGTTAGAAATACGCTGCGTAACGAAAATACTTCACCAGGATTTTCCAATTGTGTCACAGCGAAGAAACATTTTCTTTAGAAACAATATAGCCATTGTTAATTTTATAGCAGATATTCATCTTCTATTGCTTTTATCTATATCCGTGTATCGAAGGTTGTAAAACCACTGAAATATATGTACATGCAAAGGATAAACGAATTTGTGCAGCCATTAATGGTAAACGTTTAATCCTTAGTCATCTTCTGACTACATTCTTGGGTTTGTTAAATTATTCCGACAATTTTTGCAATAATCATGTCAAATATATTATACGCTTGATTGTATTCTGTATATATTCAAAAAAGTATTTCTCTCAATAGAAAATAGATTCAAAATGGAGAAATAAAAAATCAGGAAATAACTAAATTTTTTCTAATTGAGATTCAAACCACTGTTCAACTTCTCTATTCTCTTTAAGAATTTTGAAAAAAAGAAATTACCCAAGCTATAATAATTAAAAGTGTGTAAATTAAGTAAAAAAGTTTCAGCGATTGATGACTGTGATAGTAATTTCAAAATTTGAGATTAATTATATTTAAAATTTAGATTTGGAAAACTAATAGCTTCTTTCACTAATAACGTCTTTAACCAATATTTAATTTCAACGCTAATTGCTGTTAAATTAATATACTAATCATGATAAAAATATTTTTCTGTATATAACACAATTATTCATAGTGACTAAATATGCGTACTGACAGAAACCCTGAACGGTTTGCACGTAATAATTCGCACGTTTAATTAACAGTAACGACCCGCTGTGGTTTCCAAAGGTTAATGAAAATGAAACTCGCGACACCGTCGTCTGGACGATATTCCTATTTCCAAACTTCGCTTCCAAGAAAACAATCTTGAACTACATCTCACAAGATTACACGTTCGCCTCCGAACTGTGACGTTTTTTCCCTCACAGAAATTACACCGAATACGTCACCAAAAGGGGCTTCCTCGAATTAAAAATAGCAAACTGTTTAAATTCAACGAGCACATTACTCAGATGAAACTATCGTGAGGTTTCCTTGAAAAAAAGAAAACATTGTTTTCAGATGCATACGAGGATACATGACTAAGCAGAATAATTTTGAACGGAGATGTTACGATGGAAAATTTATACAGCGCTATACTGTTCGATTATGGGAATTATTGTACAATTAGAGTGATCAGAACGAAGCGATTTATTAGATGAAAGAAAGTTTCCGATATTTTTCTTCCTTTCGTATGCAGATTATTTTCAATTGTAGAAATTCCAATTACGAAAGTAAAATACAGATATTGTGGCATATGTGTTGTACACGCAAATAACAGCATTAGATTTTTTAGAATAGATTTGATTTTTGTGATCTTTTCACGTTTTCAAAAGTGTGCATGTATGAATTAGCAAATGCAAAAGAGAAGAATGAATCAACAGAATTCTGAGTGCCTTGCAATCTCAACTGCTTCGATTAAAATGTGATCTTGCATGGTTCGTAAACATTCTATAGTTTAGTTTCGTTAACGACATTTTCATTCGGCTAAGTTACACTTACTCTTTTCTTATTCTTCAGAGTTGAAACGATAAATCGTTTGTCTATCGTGAAAATGAAATATAGGAGTATTGTACATTATTTTACATTTCTTGTATTAAAATTGTATCAATCTTTTTCACGTAATACTTCTTTCTTAGAAAAAATAAATTCAGTAAGGTATCTGAAATAAAGTTTGGTATTTAAAGATTTTTAATAATTTGAAACACTTTCGCTATATTTATCGTTATCGCAATTAATTCTAAAAGTTTAACTTAATTTAATATCGAACATTTCTTACTCCGTCTCGTCGTGAAACTTTATTTTCGTCAAGTTGTCAAAGTGAATTTAAAGTGATATTTAATTGTAATTGTCTTCACGATTAAGAATCGACAGGAGCGGGCATTTTTCGATTTTCACTGCCCTCTTTATTTAATGACGTTTATTACAGACAGATTCGACGTAATTTCATGTATTTTCGAAAAGACGGAGCACCAGCTCATAATGCTCAAATTACAACCAGCTACTTGACAGATCACCAGGAGAAATGGTTTGACATCTGTATCCTTTCACATTGGCTATCGGGGTCAACGGATTTAAATCCGCTCAATTTTTTATTACACAGTTTCGTTAAGGCAAAATTTATTCGCTTCCTTTCGCTTTTGTGGAAGATTAAAAATGTCAAGTTGAAAGTAATCATTCGAATGTAAGTGTCGCATAATTTAACAACGTTACGAGAAATGTGAAAAAGCGAGTAAAAATATGTTTAGAATTTGTTAGAGGAACGTTTGAACACTTGTTCCAGGAAAACGATTTTATCGTGTAAATTAGCCATTTTTGATCTGGTTATCCCAATATATCACTTTTGGAATTTTCGACACAAAGAATCTCTTGAATACACATAGAAAAGAATAAATATAATTGCTTTAAAAAGAAAAAAGAAAAATGTAATTACATTTGCAGAATTAATTTTACCGCAGTAACATATACTTGATTAAACCTTTGGTCATTATTTTTGCCTACTTTCGCATAAAAATTTTAAAAGCATCTGGTCCCAGTTTTAGAGTCAAATCACTCTGCTAATACTGATACAACACTATTGCTACAGAATTAAATAAACTGAATAACGAGCATTGTTCCTCTTCTGTCGCGTGAAACATAAGAATACAAAAAAATTCCACGAAACTTCATTTTCATCACGAATACATAAATTTAAATAATTGCAAGGACTAGCACTGTTAGACACAGTACATCGAGTAGATTCTCAACAAACTGTTAGCGCCTCAACTCAATTCCCTTTTATCACAGAAGATTGAAGACGCGTGTACGTAAGTACCAATTGAAACATTACGTCTGCAACAACAGCCATATTTTTATTTCTCAGCATCTTGATTCATTAATTGTAAGCCGCTACCAGAATGAATTGGTCTAACGTTAATTGCCTTAGGTGACACCGTCGTGTATTACTTTGACGTCAATGCTATTACTAACACAGTACTGGCCCGAATGTATCAAGATCGAGGCACAACACGCCGGAAATTAGAAATGAAGCTGTTGATAAATACTTGTGAAGTCATTCTTTCTTTACGTCGATACGGGGGATGAGAAAAGAGCCGTTTATTTATGAAAATAAATAGGAACGTCGGATATCTGAGGAAGAAACGAATAGATCATTCGATGCGAAGAAAAAATCCAATTGCGATCAGTTTAGATTTCGCGTGGAATTTTTACGAAATGTATTCACATGTAAATATTATTTCGATATTATTCGTTAGTGTTAACAGTGAAATAGTAATTGCACTGTTTATTTATATACTAATCATTACAATTCATTTTTATTTGACGAATTAGATTTCAAAAATTCTTTAAAGTTTTTTAATTATTTAATTATTTTGTGAGCAGTGGAACGCATGTGTCCCACTTGAGTAGGAAAAATTGATCTGAATTTGGTGTCCATTGCAGACTTAACGATCGATATATAAATGAGAAATTTTCAAAGAAAATAATTCAGTCACGAAAGGGTCAAAGTACCTCCCCATTTTTACAATGCAAAATAAATTACTGCTATTTAACACAGATAATTCGAGATTAATCAAACTTAATCATATACACAATTTTATTTTTATTTTATATTCTTATTACAGTACTATCGTACTTAACACTAAACAACGATATTAACGTAAAATTGAAAATGAGAAGATACACACCTACTATTCTCGTATTCAGCGCACTAAGTTATACACACGCGTGTCTATGTTTAAAAGAAGAATCATCCTTTGGAAATTCCAAGTTAGTTATCTAGCACACGAAGTGTAAAATAACCAATTGCAATACTTTCGATATTAGAAATCGCGTGGGGGCAAAATTTTGCTACGGTGACGAAGTCCGCCTACGTGATACCTACAATGTGACGTCATTGAAAGCTACGTCATTGTGTGATATCTATGAATATATCGATCGTGTCTCTGACCCTCCTTAAAACATATGCCGTTATTTGGTAAGAATATGCAACGTTAGCCACGTAATACGTAGATTTCCGAGTTTAAGAGGAAACCGCGAACCGCAAAGATGCCTTACTTCACGTTGACTCACTTTTACAATTTTAGCGAAT
This sequence comes from Habropoda laboriosa, assembly GCF_001263275.1. Taxonomy (NCBI): domain Eukaryota; kingdom Metazoa; phylum Arthropoda; class Insecta; order Hymenoptera; family Apidae; genus Habropoda; species Habropoda laboriosa. Next base: position 2,433,134 of record NW_017100150.1, on the reverse strand, counting down.
GCAAATTTTTGCAGTCACCAATGATATCCGTTTTATATGCACTTTTTACTTAAAACATCTAACAAATTGTTTTATAAACAATTTTTAGTGTACTTTTTTGATTGAGAACGTACAAATAAAACCCTTTAACTCTTTCGCGACTAGCGCCGGTTATATCCGGCATCCACTAAATGCTTCGCACTGGCTGGCGCCGGTTATATCCGGCATCCACTAAATGCTTCACACTGACTAGCGCCAGCGCCGGTTATATCCGGCATCTACTAAGCGCGTCGCTTCAACAACTCAAAGTGAAGATTTATTTTAAAATACAGAACAAGGCCTCGACAACGTTCCCTTTATCCAATACATCCTTAAGTCCTCTGCTGTTCCAACGAAATCCTCTAAGATTTCACACGGACACACTGGGAGCTCGAAAAACGCGAGACACTCATGGTGTGCACTAATGGCACGACGACCCGTCCGTTAGTGGCGTGCTGATGGCTAGTTCTGCCGTCGCGAAAGGGTTAATAACTTTTTTCAGGTTTTGTGATAAAAATAGAAATGTATTGTCAAGAACGAAGTAAACAAAAATTATTGCAAGTGATACCAATTATTTGCAGCAACATAGGCTTAATTTTCTGTTGTAGATACGTTACAGGTTAATAAAAATATTCAAACTTCTATTTTATCAACTTCATTTCTTCATTTTTCGTGATCAAATTTAAGAGAGTTGTAATTAACAAAAATGCAACTGTTGGAATTAAACGTGTGATAGATATTTTTCACTCACCTTATTCATAAATAGTCCCACGTAGACAGAAATCTCCGTGGATGGATTCTGCAACGGAACAATACAGAAGGTGATTACTTTGTTTGCAAGAAAAATATTATTGTTAAATGTACGGTTGAAAATAGTATTTTTGATAAAAATATCGAAAGCGTTAGTATTTTATTCGTTTCGTATCTGGTTGAAGGCGGTCTTAAGATTTCTGCAATAATTAGCATACACAGAGGAGCATTTCACTCTGCAATATCCCTATGTTTATCCAGCGATTTCTCAGTTCCCCTACGTGTCAGATTTACTGCCGTTGGAACAGGTGCTTGGTGAACAAGCAAACGTGTACTCATCCTTCAAGTATGCAGGTATTGTTCTTTGGTAATGCTTTTTTAGTGGCGAATTTAGTGACCAAGATACGCCAAACAAGAATTATTACAATTTTGTCTAGCTATTTCTACTTTATAAAAATTCTTCCGTTACGTCTTTTGCATTATTTCAACTGCTTCTGTAAAACAGAATATTAATAATAAACTTTGATCGAGGGCAATCAGTTTATTTCGAAATTTCACAATTTTATATCGAAACTTGTCTCTCTGCACAGCAGTCCAAAAAGAAGTACCACTGTCTTTTGTATTATTTCCCATCTGTTTGCAACTGTTTTGATAAAAGAATATTAATAATAAAATTTGATCGAGAGCAGTCAGTTTATTTCGCATAATTTGATATCGAGACTTGTCTCTTTGCACAGCAGTCCAAAAAGAAGTAACACTGTCTTCCGTATTATTTCCCATCTGCTTCAATTGTTTCTGCAGAATAGAATATTAATAATAAAATTTGACGGAGAGCAGTCAGTTTATTTGACGTGATTTGATATCGAAAGTTGGCTCTCTGCACGGCTGTCCAAAAAGAAATACCACGAAAGCAAGGGGCTGAGGTGTCAAGATAAGATTATAGAAGATTCCCAGTGTAGACAACACGGCACCTGTTGCGCTCGTTTCCTCGTAATCACCCTGTATTTCAGCAGAGCGTGGACAGCTTGTGCTCCACTTGGGACAGCCGTGTGACTGGCATTCGTAAATCATGTATCATTTGCGTTTTCCTGACATTGCATACTAAGAAATGCCGTTCTTCTCGGAGTCTTCACTTTGGCATTCAATCGTATATTCGATTGTATGCTCCTTTGAACGTTGAACAAGCAAAGGAACAACGAACGTGTATTTCTATATCGTAATCATTCTCAGCATGTGTACATATTTAAACGTAGGAGCACTGTTTTACTTGATTATAGATAGATTAAACAATAACCTATTCCACCTGGAGGGCATGAATATTGCAGATCAAATATTCTATTGGATTACGTTTAAAATTTAGTTTTACATTTTCCACAAGGAAATTTCAATCTTTATGCAGACGAGGCCTACAAACATGCAATAAAATAAAATACCTATATACTTGAAGAGTTATAAATTAGAAAAAAAAAAGAAACAGTATTAGCAGTAGGAAAGTATTTTCCAGTCAAAATTAATTTTTACAGGCCTTTATATCTAACGTCAAAAAGTATCCTATTTTCCAGTAGTTCTCTATGAATGAAACCGCACATTTTCTTTAAAAAAACAACTTATTTTATTTAAAAACAACATACACACTATTCACTTCTAAATGAAACTATGCGATACTACATATTTATATCAAATTCTGTAACTCGAAATCGTGAAAATCACACGTCCCGTAACCCTAATGTCAACGAAACAGTAACAACTAATCTTGGACAAACGAATACACAAACCATCGAACTGAAAATCAAAGCGAAATCTTAGGTACACGTATCTAGAAGGAACGGATGCAGAAATATCTTTCTGTCGGAAAGATAGCGGGCACTCGCGAATCATGTGCAGCAGCATAACTCGAAAACGCTCTCACGGTGGCGCGTGGTTTGAGTGGCCGGTGCACAAGCTGGCTTACACTTGTCGGTCTCGAAGCGTTTCTACGTGCAGATCATTTCCTCCGGATGATTCATCGCGTACGCTAGCTTCGCCCTTCAGGGTCGTAATGGCAGATCTCCGCACGAGGTCGAAAGATCGCACGATATCGCGTTACCCTCTCTCACAGGGTGCACCTGTGCACGGAGCTTCCTCGGTGGCATCGTGCCACATTCTCATCGACATCACCCCACCGTTCCCTTCCTCCCCTTTATTATCCCTCTTCCACCCGTCTACCCTTTTATTTCCCGTCCTCCTCTCCGTCTATTCGGTCACCAGTCGTTCCTTCCGATAAGATTGCCAACAGACCTTTTATGCGATTGCGCTACCGTCAACAACACGTGCTCCGAGCAACGCTCGTTCATTCATGATTATGCTTATTTAACGTGCGTATACGGTTATATCGATAGAGAATAGGTGACATAATATACCAACGAGTCAACAGGAAACTCTCCAGAGTTAACTTTGAAATATCGTGTGTATACATACTAGAATTCTCCTATGGCGGTCGGTTAGGGAAAGGAGAGAGAAGGAAGGAGTGTGTTTTGTTTTCGACCTCCTAGTGGACTCTTCGGTAAGGCTATAAGTCGGTGATAAATTAGAACATTAACCAGCGCGGCACCGATTGATGTAGTAACACCAAGGATCGAATGTGACGTTCTTCGTTTCTCAATTAGGAGTGAATCGAAGCTGAGGTATAATTAATGCGACCCTGACTTAGGTTTCGAGTCCTTATCTCCTCGGGTTCCTGTCGATTCGCTTGTAGATACGCTCGAACGTGTAAACTTTGAGGTTTGAACGATTTTACGACCTCGCTGTGTTTCTTCCATCGGCTATACCTATAGGAGATTTGTATCTTGCACGCGTTAAGCTCGGGTTGGAGGAATGGGAGCTTTGATGAGGACTTACGGGGAAGGTTGATTTTCGCTAGTCACTTCTTTTGGATTTAGAACTGCTGTGCTTTTGTCATTCATGTGTGTCCTTAACTTTTACGTGATAAATGGTACGGAACACCGTACGTTACTCCGTAAAATTGGAAATTTGCAGACAAACGTGTTTTTCGTTATGTTGATTCTCTTATGATATTTCTATCTTTGTTAGCGTATTTAAAAACATGATAGAATGATAGTATCGGCAGTATCAATATAGACCATATTTTGCAGGGAATATGTAAATAGAAGACACAACTAAATCACTTTTTTATTCATGAAACAAGTATGTGGTGTAAACCTGATTTGAACTACATTATTTGAAAATGTAATTCTATGTAACATTTGACAGAGTTCAGAGTACAAAGGATTGTAAAGCAAGATCTGAAAGTAGGTGACGTTTGAACATTACATTCTCAGGTGGTGTTAATTTTTTCTCAAACACTTGATTCATAAAAATGAAAAAATAACGTGCATACTTCTGTAGTGAAAAAGTTATATGTGAATGCAATTAAGTATTAATTATCTTACACTTGGTAAGATAATTTTCTAAAATTGAAGGATTGTATATTAAAGTGCTCAACTTAAGATTTCAAATAAACGATTAACCAGCTTTCCGAACAATTTTCGTATCTCACAAATGAATCGAGATGTAACAAGAATCCATTTAAATTGAAGAACCATTAGAACACTATCCTTTGTAACGTTCTGTTTTAATCAATGGTCGTCTTATGAATGGTCACCTGTTCGTTAGTCCTTGTAATAACTGTGTTGTGTGCAACCTCTGTCTGACTACGCACTCTTGATATTTCGCTATTTACACGACGAAATTCATTTCTACTGCAAATTAACAGTGATAGGTATAACGTTACGATACATCAGTTATGCAATATGCCTACAATAAGCGTAAAAGTATCTTCTATTTAAAGAAAAATTGTCCAGAAATGTGACAAAGTTGATCGCAATCTTTGGTATTTCCGGCTGGAAGTGCTCGTAAGTGAGTTTTCGTTCGTTCATAAGCATACATACAGCGGTTGAATTTTTTCGGCTCGGTATATGAAAGAGAGATGCTGCGGATGGGCTCGTAAGTCCGAACGTTGAATCATCACGGGTCAATTCCAGGAATGCTTCATTCATCTCAGAGCAATGTCTTAGACGCGGAAACCGAAGGTCTTGCGGAATCGACGAACCTACCTCGCGGAAGAAACGCTTTTCTGGCCTCATTCTCAACGAGCTGCGGTTTCGAGGTCGTGTCTTTCTCAATAAAAGTGCGCTCAATTTTAGGAATACGTCATCTGATTTCGACGTAAAGGAAAAAAGGCTAGACGTTACACAAATTTGCGACATGATTCACAAAATATACATATATCCTTTTATATGTGACTCTTGTTTATTCGCCGTCTGTTACAAAGAAACAATAAACAAATGTTTCTGAATCGTAGATATTTTGCCCGTTGGCTCGTAGTTTTTATTATAGCGATGCCAGAGTGAAGTTAAAATTTGTTTTTATTGTCATATGGAAGCCTGTGTAATTTTTTACTGATGATATTTTCTTAATGTATCTATGGTCCAGTATTGAAATATTTGAGAGAGACGATGGCCCTCGAAGTTCTCAGTCTTTATATAGAGTCATTTCGTATTTAAGGAAAAATTTGGGTTTGGGTGCTGACAGTCGGTACATTTTCCTCGGGTGAGTTCCAAGTTGTTTCCGCTTTTGCAAGTGTGTTTTCTCCATGAAAGATGATGCGATGTGATTTGGACATTGAGTTACTAGAATTTGCATTTACCACAGTGACCAATTTCACTTTTTGCACAACCAACTCGCTGATTTTTGGTAGTTACCTTATACGATACTTTTAATTATTTTCAACCAGTATAGATAAGCAGAATGATTCTAAATTCATAAAGCACGCTTAGGCATGGCCAACTACTATAATACGAAACAAGGAGAATCTCATCGCAACACACAATAATATAAATATTCTCTTTACCTAATTACGTTGGTACTCAATAATTCTTGATAAATCTTAAAAATGTGTAAAATGTTTAATGATAAGAACACTGAAATATCACTTTTTTATTTTTATTCCTCCTATGAAGAAATCTTGAAGCAAACATATAAGCCCTTCATAATACACAATTAATTCTGGAAGATTGCACGTTACACATTACTTATTAACCCTTTCTTTACCAATGGGACACGTATGTCTCTACTCGAACAAAAATCGATCTCAATTTAGTATCAATTGCAGACGTGATGATCGACAGATAAACGACAAATTCTTAAAAAAAGTAACTCGGTCACGAAAGGGTTAAAATCCAAAGATCAAGTAACGTTTGTCGATTTCGTCACAGGAATACCCATCGAAACGTGTGAAGTGAATACTCGGTATAAAATTAGTGCTAGTAACATTTCCAGGGATTGTACGTGGGTACTTCGTAGAGTTTCTAGTAAGAAGAAGCAGAAGCTTGTTTGAATAGGCGAGAATTTATTGTCATAGAGGCAAGGAGTTCCGAAAGTCCGAGTGGAACTCTTGCGATTCATACACCGGATCCTGGTGGTATGCTCTGAATCATTCTGAGTGAATTCCGCGGTCGTCAGGAATGTCCACGTGTTGGACCAGCGTTCGGTACATGTTTAGTCACGATCGGCTCTCGTTTTGGACTATTGCGCAAGATTAAGTCCCGTTACGAACGTTTCGTGTCCTGGACAGTTTTGTTTCTGTGTGACCGTCTGGTGCCAATTTCTCTCATCTTGTGCAACAAATTCTTTCCATTCGATTGCTCGTTCGTTAGAGTGTCGTTCACAATGGAGGACCATTTTTTCATAGCAATCGTATATCGACGTGAGGCTAATTTTGAATATGTGATAATCGGAAATATGTTAATTTCTGAACAATAAATTTGTAAGTTGTGCCTGTATTCCAAAAACGACGATCAATTTTTTCATTTCTGCTGTTCGAACGCTTAGATTTTACATTTTGTAATATACTATGGATATATGTGTGTTTGAAAAGATTAATTAACGGTTTAATTGAGTGGATGAAATCTTTATTGGCAAGTCTGAAATTGGGTATTTAATGCTATAAAGAGTATACTTATTTACCGAAGAAAATAGAAATGTTAATAAAAAAGATTATAGAAGGGGTGTGTGTATTCATATGACAGAAAAGTGAATACAGTTTTATCACCTCGATCGTTTGATAGTTACTTGGCAAATAATTTTAAACAAGAAAGATAATGTACACTATTGGTTTACTTTTATTCGTTAAAGTACTTCAACAAAAATAAAATAGCGTGAACATACTTAACTAGTTAACTTTTTAAAATTTTCTATTTCTAATTACATACCACAAACTATAAACTGATAATGCTCCCTTTACGAAAAAATTTCTCCTTTGATAAAAAGATAGATGCAGCATCGAAAGAATATTTTCCATATTTATAAAATATAATTGCAAACAAGACGGCAGAATGACAAATGTACCAGAAGTTAAGAAAAATCTGTTTTTTGGGGGGGATGAACCAGCAGTATCAGTTTTGTCCATCATAATTTTATAATGGAAAATAAAATCGTAGAAAACACTTATTTTACTCAAAACGACTAATCAAGCATGCTAAATAATTTTCTCAATCTCTTCATGGACTCTGTATAAAAAGAAAAAAATGCACATTGTCCATACATTTATATCTACAATTCTTCCACTATTACAAAGGATGCACTTAAATCGAATATCACATAAACGCTCATTCTATTTGATACGGTGATTGTGAAGTAACGGAGGTCCGGCGTCGAGTCAGTTGGTATTCGCTTTCGAGGAAACTTACCTTCGGCTCTTGATCGAGGTTGCATCCCATCGTTCAAGCATTACAACACATTCGATACGAAGTTGCAGTAATTTCTGGATGAACAGTCAACGCAAGGTAAAGTGGAGAAGAAGAGAGAAAAAAGAAATGAAAAAAAAATACAAGGATTTTTCCCGTTTGCCATTGTCTACGAGGCAGGAATATTTAACGACTCTTGTCACGATATTTCCCTCCTCGAAAATGTATTTACCTCGAGAATGACGTCCAGGATCGTGGCCGATTCTCACACTTGACGACGACGACGTCCCGTGTCAACGAGAATTATCGCCGTTCTAACATGCTGACTCTCGTACCACACTGTTTCGGACCGGTCAGTGACGCGTGACGATCCTGACTTCAATATTACTGGTTCGCGTGGCGAATTAGCATACTCGTATTATTTTTTAGTCCGACCATAAATTCTGTCGCAAACGTGAGCTCGGCTATGTTATGCTCGAAGAAGCTTGCAATATGTAAATGTATCTCTCTAGAGAAACGAAATTCGCGTTCTTCGAAATTAGCTTTTTGTACGAAAAAACACGAAGAAGGAGGAGGAGAAGAAAAAAGGAAGAACAGAGCGAAAATGCGGTGTTGAAAGGATCGGCTAATGTTCTTAAATACCTGGATACTGTTTCACGTTTACCTCAGCTGTATAGAACGTTGTGAAAGAAAAAAGTAAGGAAGTTGACATCTAGAATAGCATTATCTGTTCCATTAATGAAATGGTTGGGTATTTTCGAAGTTCTAAATAGAGTATTCTTTGATACTGTTTATTGGAGCTCGTGCATTTGTAAGTGTACTTGAAACATTTGATTAGACATGTACTTTGTCAAGGCTTTATGCAGATGAATTCGCACACCTTCAAAGGGTGCCATGTAATATGGTTTTGTGCTTTGAAAGCCTCCCACACAAAAGCTTTCACTTGTCACTGATACTTTTCAGGAGTTTGTGACATTGTACAGGCTAAATTATTGTATTCTTGAAGACGAATATCAAACGAATTTCAAAAAATACTAAAATATTATTCATATAAGACTAACATTATTGAACAAGATCAAATTTTTTGAAAGATGCAACCATCAAAGACCGTATAATACTTCGAAGGATGCTGAAATTAAAAATAAATCTATCGATTAGCTTTCTAAATATGATGTTCACCGACTTGGAGCATTCAGTTTTGGAAATCTCCGTTGATTTTGCAAATAATACAAATTTTTTAAATATACTCTTAAAACTTGCAACTCGTTGAATACATAAAAATAAGAGAATCGTGAAATATGGCGAACTTTTCAAAGTTACAAGTCTGAAGCTTTTATATTTCTCCATTTCTCGTTTTCTCCCGAAGACATAATTTTTTCTATACTAGAAATTGTAGATAATAACTGCAACAATACAACTGTACTATCATTGCCACAATTAATGCCTTATGCACAATATTGAAAATTGAAAATTAATTACACTCTGCATTTATCGAAACGTAAATTATATTTGTATTTGTGTATACATGCAAATATGTAAAATGGTATGCGTGGGTGTGAATAGCGATGTATCATTAAACAAGTGAACAAGTGTGAAAACAGCTCATAACCGGTGCCAACGAATTCTCGCGGATAATAGTTTCACGGTCCAAAGACGACTATAGGTAAACCCCAGCGCAATTGCTGAATCATTGTACAACTCGGAGAAACCAACCGGAGAGTTTCTCAGTAACCAGATCATCTTCCATTTAAATTGAACGTACCGCACATGATTATCCACTAAATGAAGTCGTTATGGCCTATAAACGACATTATACTATGTACCTACTTACTTGCTCGTTTATTGTTGGTGTATTATGAAAACGATATGAAATTTCAACGAATGGAAGTGGATATTGATAACATTACACCGGAGATTAATGACAAATACAGATAATTTATATTTTACAGATCGTAAATTTTAGTTTTTTAATATTGAAAATTATAATTGTCGCACATTAACCAGAATATGAACCTCGAACGTTATCTGGTGAAAGCATTATTCATCACTATTGACGTATTTTACGTAGTTTAACTAAACATTGGAAAAATTACTACATTATTAAATAGGTTAATAATACAATATTAATGTACCTTGGAATACTTATCACTCATCTTTCTTATCATAAAAAAAATTTACTAATACAGTATAAACTGTATTTCTATTTTACGAACTAAAAGCTATAATCCGTCAAAATGATATTTGTTTCACAGCTGAATATTCTCTTCGAAAGCTTCTTACGTATAAATATTACAGTAAAATGTAAAAAAATCGGAACGCCACAAATTTTTATTATTCCATTAGATACTTGTAATTTTGATTTTCTTACATTGATTATCAAACTATTTATCTCCCTATTAATTCAACATCAATCCTTATTCTACTTCCTTCATAAATCATAAAACTACGATATTTTGCACAAACTTTCTAATTTACACCAATATTAAATCTGCAACTAATTTTTCATATTTTATATTTCGTTTCAATTGATTTGAGTGACCATAAATTTATTAAAAAATTCTTGAAATGACTGCCTTTTTTTTTTTTGCAAACTTTTGTGTAATTTGCGATATATAATTGCCCCAAATAATTGTACCTAAATCTACACAGACTGTGACACTGTTTCGGAGAACAGGAACTTGCAGAGATTCGATCGATCTCTTGAAATACTCTCTCTAGACGATCGACCTACTCTCAGATATCAGGTTTGGATCCTTGTTCGTCCTTACTCATGTCCATGCAGATTTTGACCTGTTACGGATGTCGTCACCATTCATTCATCAGGTGAACGCTTATTATATTCACGTTTCAGGGATCTAAAACGATTTCCTTTCACTCCTTGATGTCTGTCGTATTATAGTCATTTTATAGAATTCGTTCTAAAGCATTATACATTGTCAATGGAAACGAAAACTTTTTATGTTAAATCAAAATCTCAGGGAAGAGCCTGTTTTCGTTCAATTTCTTACATTAATCTGAATTCCTGTGTGTTTTCTTCAATAGCATATTTTGGAACGATCGTTTATGTGAATTATCCTGTGTTTTATTTTATTGAACTATAGCCACACTTTCCCTTGCTTTTTTTTTCATTATTAATTACTGCAAGATTCGCAGTAATTTTCAATGAATTTCAAGAATATAATGATTTTATTTTTACATCCCTTTTTAACCCTTTGTAGGTAATTTGGGTCATTACCGACCCAAGTGAACTTTCACTCCAGTGTTTCTTCCAAACGAATTTTCATTTCCATTGAAAAAAGTTTGAAACATTTTACTTAACGAACAATTGTATAATGTAAAAAACAGTAAAAAAAAGTAGACTTTGGATATAAATAATCCAGTTTACCTACGGAGGTTAAATACTTCCTTACATTTTTCTACATATTTTTAAAAGGTAATTTCATTTTTATAGTTTTCAAAGTACAATATTTATTTAAACACTGTTCGGAACGATGACCGCTTCTTTCAAATATGACATTAGGTTTCAACTTCTTCGTTTCCCCTTTATCGTGAATAATTTTCCGGTATAGCTGTGCAATATCGTACGAAGTGCAGGTGCTACGAGAATCTTCCAGCAAACTCAGGTGCAACTAAGCGTTCGCCACGGTAAATCCCCCGACCTTGCGCCTTGATCACACGCACGCATATATACACACACAGACGTGCGTGCACGCGTACGCACGAGAGTTGAATAATATGTTGGGTAAATTGTTACGTTAACGGCGTCCGTGATGTAGCGCACGTTATCTCGCGGTATTGACCTCTTTTTCCAAGTGACGATGAGGAACCGCTACGTCCTACGCTATATAGTCTACACGTTTATCATCGATTAGTCGTCTGTTCTGTGAATTTATAAACTCATCGTCGAGTATAATCGCCGTTATATTTTTCGCTAAATTCGTACAATACTACTACAAATTCCACGTGCTCCTTGACTTTCGCCTAATTCCACCTAACATTCTTTTCCTTTTTTTGTAATAATTTAATTTTTATTGCTCTTCGCTATCGTTCATTTTCCTTTACGATTTTCCTATACGATTTTTGCAACAAAAAATGTTACATTCTAGTATGTAACTTGTTGATTATGAGAGTTCTTTAGAAAAGAATAACGCAATATTTTAGAGAAATCAGGTATAATAATATTTGAAAGAAATACATATTCAATACAATTTCTATTTGCCTCCTACCAAAGTGCAAACTACCGCAATCATTATATTACTCATTATTTGTTACTTAACACTTACCTCATAAAAGTTGCAACGAGTATGCGTTTCTAATTTTAACATTTATGCCCAAATGACAAGCATTGCAATTATCAAAAGTGACAATCAGTTTAATTACAATTCACCATTATCATCGTCACCGTATTACACGATAAACAACGCTGTACCTTATACACACGAAAATAAATGTATTCTCGAATCGCGTTCATAATTATCTCTCTGATCGGTAATAATTTCATCGACAGTTGTAGAAGGACGTTCTATTTTTACGGCATATTTCCAGGGGAGCTCACGGGAGAGGAAACTAAATTGTCGCTCGATGTAGGAAGCATTTCGTTTGATATTTCTACAATGTGAAGGAAGAGAGAACCGAGTTCGTGGCGACGCAACTCCACAAGGTGTATGAATCAGTCGCAAGCAAGTGTAACGACCGAGTGACGTCAAGGAGATTGCACAACGAAGCGCGCCGGTAATTCCAACCGTTAGCTTGATGGATCGATTTTTAGATCCTCCTATGAATCCCGTGAAAATCGGCCACCAATGGCGATGTTTCGATTCAGAAGTAAATCGCGAATGAGACGAATTAGTGGGGAAAAAATCATTGGAACGATTTCTGAAGTGTATTTAATAGCTACATTTATGTTCAGAAAATAATCTCCACGGTTAAAATTTAATATCATTCGAAGAGAATTTCTATATGTTGATTAATAAATTTCGAACTATTCTGTATATTGTATTTGTAGGAATTTTTTAATACAAATCTTGTGTGTATGACACAGTACCTCCAACTATAAACAAGTTTACAATTTGATATTAATTTTGGTGTCGTTTAGAGTCGACAATTAGGTACAGGACTAATTTTAAACAGTCGATTATTTGCTGTGCGAATTTTAAAATCATTTTACCATTAGTGATAATACTTTTGTCCAATATGTGCACATTCTAAATTATGCTTTTTGGAAACTTCCCTTATTTCTGCCAAGTGTAACTTAAACTTGGAGTATTTCTACCGAAAATGTAGGTATAGTCCAAAGGAAAAATTGAACACTTTCCACATTTTTGTCACGTTTCCAGAGAATATTTCGTTGCTTGTAAAGAAAACTGCCATGACGTCACTACAAGCCGTGTTCCGCAAGCATTGGAAGAATTACTGCAACACACTTTCAGCGTGAAAGTGGAGACAGTTACGAGGGAGTGAAAGTGCAACGTAATAAGGCCAATATGAATCATTGATTTTCAAATTCGCACGTCGAACGAACTTTTTTGAACCGATGAGATGTGAAAATCAATCGACCGATTCCACGATAAAAGTTAAGTAAAATCACTGCCGTTTGATTAATTACGTGCAAACGATAGAACGTATAAAATGAAGTTGATCGAACTATAAACGAAACCGAATAACTGTGATAAAGAAAGCTTCAGAGCAAACATTTATATTGTATATAATTAAACTTTTTTCTTAGAATTTTAGAATTTTTTAATGAAGATAACTTAGAATTTTAATAATGACGATAACTCTCTAAACAATTGTTTGTTTTTAATAATAAATATTTTTTGTAAATGAACGCGATTTAAAAATACTGCATAAATACTCTATCGACTGTTTGCAATGTGCAGTTTTATTTTAAGTATTGTTTTTAACTCAATTCACGGTGGCTTGTAGTTTTTGAGTAATTATTCGTTACCAGTTTGCACGTAACGTGGAAAGAATTTCATTGTGCAAATGGGGAATCTATGAATGGAAGATCCTTAGGAAGACACGTAATACAATTCTGATCTAGAAGAGGCACGTCTCCTGGAACTTTAGATGAAATCTATTTTTCCTACATCCTTGTCGGCTCTTGTGGAAACTTCAATGATGTCAAACCTACGTTTCCAAACGTCATAATACTCGGTATCGAAAACTCGTAATATTGGCCTTCGCTAATGGCACAACTGCTTTATTCGTAGCGGAAAATTGTTTTTAGCAAGCACCATTTTCACCGCACGAATGAGCATAGTAGAAAAATGTACAGAAATTAGCGCATTTATGATCTTCTGTTTATTGACGATAGAGTGATTAGTATTTTATGGGTTGCACCGAATTACCATTTTACGATGTGCTGAAAAAAATTATCTACTGTTGGTATCTAGAAAAATTTCGTTAATTTGTGTAATTTTATACATTGGGCGTATTAAACATTCTTAATTTCATAGATTAAACGTGTAATATGTTCAGTTTTATATATTAGTAATATTAAGTATGTTTAATACGCTGTAATTAAAATTACGTAAATATGTGTCATTGCGATATTAAAAAATACGTGCTATCGGTGAACACTGAAAATCGGTGAACACTTTCTAGTTGTATCAGGTTAGGCAATATTCCATGGGTTTTACATCCACATACGTATGTCATACTTTACGAAAGTTTCCTTCGAGACGTTTACGTGCACACATATAATTTAACGGAATTATTCAGGCGTTTACGTAATTAAACTTCCTCATACTGTATGGAATATTTTGTCTGTCTGTGACGTAGGGAAACATTCCAATTTGTACCGCGATTCGTATAGCGGTGTAATGTCACCTATTTACGAAACCACCTTGTTTTTTATTCTAACAACAATGACCATTAGAGAGTTTTGATTTATTTGTTAAATCGATGAAAAATCTCACAAAAGATGTTTCAGTCGGTACAACTTATTATTAATGTACCAACCCGTAACTGTAATTCTGGAAGAGATATTTATTATTCATAAAAATAGAACTGAAAAAGATACTTCAATCGTTAGAAATTATTACCAGTCTACCAACTAGCGATAATTTTCGAAGAGATATTAATTATTCGCACACGTTCCCTCTATCACACTTATTCTTATCGCATAATTACATTCTACTTGAAACATCATTCGACGAGGAAGTTAATCTATCTCCTTCCAATATAAATAAACAAAGTCTCTCCCGTGATATCATCCGAGACCGTCAAATTTATCATTTCCTCCTCGATAAATTCAACATTGAGAACTCTTCTTTTTCTCCACGTTTCGCCAATTTGCGATAAGAAAAAGAATACGTCTCGTGTCATTAGGGGAACCGTGTTGCGTATCGGTGAGTAATTTCGGTTCAAGAATAGCGATCACTTGCGATTTGTTATCTCCTGATTGAAGGAAAGGTTGCATGCAACGAGAGTTAACCCAATATCATTGATTCGCGGTCACGAATAAGGCGGAGCACGCATTACTCACTCGCAACACGAGCGCGGAGGAACAAACTCGCACACGTGGGTGCGGGCGCTCATGTGTACCGGCGCGCAACGTGTGGTCAGTGACATACGGAGGAATCGTGCGTGCGAAAAGTTTAAGGCCGCGATTGCACGCGTGTACACGTCACTGTCGCGTGTGTGTGCACACTCTCTCTCTGTCTCTCTTATATTCTCTCTTGCTCTCTCTCGGTCTGACAGCGCGGCAAAGACTGCTGACCTTGGCCTGCTGACCATGAGTGTCGGTCGCTTGATTCGTTACGTTAGTGTGAGGGCGCTACAGTATCCGTACTTGCCAAATACCTGTGGATTTCGTGGACGTTCCTTCTGTGTACCGACACCCGAAAACGAGCTTTTTTTTCGTTCGCCGTCGAGTAGTCGTTGTGTGCGTTCATTTCAACAGATGCTCGTTATTTATGTTATACAGTGTATAATGTATAGGGGACTCGAGAAGTGTGATTTGTTTGCTGGTTGATTAGACCTTTCATTGCTGTGGCGCCTACAGGTGTTTGGAATATTTGCTTGTACTACATAAAGGGTTAGAGCCTTTCGCTGCACTTCCGCCTTAATTTAATACTTAATTTCATCGTTTATGCATTTCCATCTTAATTTAACAAACGAAATTTTAAAACGATACAGCCTAAATAAGAAACTTTGCAGCCGTGGTTGAAAATTTATCTTCAGTCATCCCTGTGACGCGTTAAAATCTGCCGTAGCGAAAGGGTTAAATGTTGGACTCGTCAGATTGCAGAACATTGCAAGAATTTTGAAGGATGAATTGAGAGTAGATGACTGACAATGAAGGGATGTTAGTGTGTATATGGAGAGGAACGATAAGTAATAATCTGGAAAAGGAGAAAAAAAAGTAAGGGATGTAAAATCAGATGTAAAGAATGTGAATATAAATGTGGAATTTTTAATTTTCCAAGTGTGTAAATTGGTGAAATTCAGTTTGTTAACTATTGCTCTCCAAGTGTGAACTAACTATATAACAATTATAACTATGGAACAATTTGATTGAATAATGTCATGGTGCCTGTACTGTAGTCTATTTTCATTGTTTGAGGTTTGGTCAAATTGCTTCTTGCATTTTTGCAGCCCCACAATTTTTCAGAAAAATGATAGTTGTGAATTTCGAACTTTTTTACATTCTGCATGATAACAAATGAATACAAACGAAATATACGCGATATACATATGTTTTATGCAGCATGGTTCGTTCAATTTTATCTTGGTCGATGGAAGAAATTTAGATTAGTGAATAAAACAATTAATAAATAAAAATCAGAATAGAAAATATATGTTTCCACACTAAATACGTGAAGAATCTGAATTGTAGGTAAATTGTAAAGTGGAGAAACTGGATTTTTTGCATCTGAAAGTAAACTGTGAAAACAAGTACAGGAGTTTAGGCATTTTGAAGTTCACATTGAACTTGACAAGAGGTTGTCAGTGTCGTGTGAACGAAACTTGTCGCACAAGTTTGTGTGACGATTAGTTTCCTGAATGTTCTTTATTTCTCGCATTAAATCTCCGTGAACAAAATACGTACAAGCACTTGCTCAGAATTTCACGCAAAATACTCGGTATTTTTTTTGTACACGTGCCTCATTGTGAACTTGATAATGTAAAACAATAAAGGAGAGGCATTTAAAATTTCCTGCGACAATCTTTCTAACAATATATTTTAACCAATAACATTACAGACTGTAAAATATTAAACAATTCCTTACCTAATTAAAACACTTATTTAAAAAGAATTAGTAATATAAAACTTCTTTACTGGATGAAATTTTTTCAATAAATAATATTCACTTTAACTTGAAATTATATGATATCAAATGTTCGGTGTTTCAAAGAGAATAAAAATTATGTTATGCAAAATGGTATGAAAAAAAGTTCAAAAAAATATCCGGATGTTTAGCAAATTATGAAAACTGAGTATGTGCCAGAAAGAACGATGAGTTCACTGTTTGAAATAGAAAGCCGGCGCGCTTAGAATTAATTTTAAGTGCTCAAAGTTTAAATATGCTAATTATTGTTTGTAAAATAGGAATATTAGGTTTCATACTGTACATTTGTTGCCAGTGTTATTTGAAAAATATATACGTTTTACGCTCGACAGATCTTTGACGTTATAAATAATTAGTAAAGATCAAATAGCAAATGAAAACTTGGCGCCAAATTTGAAATATAAACAAAAGGATAAAATGAAGTTTAATCATTATTCGCATGCACGGAGACATCTGTAGAAGGAAAGATTAACCCGTTTGCACGCCTACGCAGAAATAGTGACTCAAATACTATGTCAGAAGGTACGCATATTAGCATAAATGATAGTGCATGTGATTTGAACTATAGTAAACTTCTTTACCGATTGACTGATTCTTCTCTATCGACTGTGGAAAAATACTACTTGGATGCGTCTATGCACGTGTGCATGCACTACTGTGTATGTACACTAGAGCCGCATATAATATAGTGTACGATACTAGTGAAAAAAGTAAAATTAAAATATGATTTATATGTGAAAAATTCTGGACCACGTATAAATACAATTGATTATTTATCAATTTCGCAAAAATTCACTTGGGATAAAATAATATATTGCCAGTTGAATAGTGAATAGTTGAAGGGTACCCAAATATTAAAACTAATTGCATGTTCAAGTAAAATGAAACGAATAATTTGCATAAAAAATGTTATTTCGTTTTTTAATAACAGAATATCGAAGATTGAGATACGTAAATTCGAGGCCAGATAAAGCAAAGGATAGCTGGACTATAAGAAGATTATTACCACGTATTGAGTGTTAAATTAAACATGATGCATGATATTTACAGGGACGTAAATTTTTTAAGAAAGAAATTCTCAGTTTCGTAACGACTACCTGGTATTATTTCAAAATGGAGCATAAGTACATAGAAAAGTAAAACGCTGGTTTATTTTGCTCCAATTTTCAAGGTTTCGTATATTGTTTCTTCTGAAAGGAGTATTAAATCGTAAATAGATCCAAATAGAATCGGAGTAAATTTTGATGTAATACAAACCTTTCACTATTTTTCAAAGTGCTTAATTTTTACAGTTTTAATAATCGTTATAATTTTATTACTTATACAAATTTTGGTTGCTGCAACCTTTTGTCAATATTAAAAAAGTGACTCTAAGTGAAATTTCGTTTGTTTCTTCAAAATGTATCTATTCCACTTTTAAATTAACCCTTTACAGGCAATCTGGGTCATTAAGGACCCAAGCGAAATTTCACTCTGACATTTCCTCGATTATTGACAAAATTTCGAAACACTTCACTTAACGAACAATTGCATAATATAACAGAGACTTTTATAAGTGTCTCAGAATTTTTTCAGATTTTTTGAAAACCTAGAACAGTGAAAAAATTGGACTTGGACTTGGACTCAGTTTGCCTATGAAGTGTGAGAAAGTACGTTTGCGTACAGAAGATTAAACGAAACTATTCGATACAAATGTTTCCATTTCATTTCTAATAAAAGTTTTCCTATTTTTCAAAGCAGAAATGAAACGACCGAAAGGAACAGTTGAACTCTTACGTACGTCGGTTAAGTAACATTATAAAACGATACACTTGACATAAAAATCTTGTAACGACAGAAAAACACACGGAGGATATTATCTTATGGTTCACAACACCAGTAAAATTGAAATTAAGCAGCAGCTTAACTACCGGCACAACTAACGTACATAACTGCGTCAATGCACGACTTATCGATTTCAGACTTGGCGTCGACCTCTAGAAGAATTTGTGCCAATTTTAGCAATCATGTTGAGTGCATCAGTTTCGAAGAATATATCAGAAAAGAATATAAGGATAAATTCTTCTCGTATTTGCTGTTCCTATGCAAATACCACATTTCTCTAAGTTCTCGAAAGAACCGTTTCAATTTCCAAGATAAGAATTATTTCATTTCCATTGAATTACTACTTTAATTAGCTCGCGTGTGTGCTCGTGCAGCATTAGAAATGTTTACGAGATTCAAAGTTTTCCGTCGCATAATTACTTCGGGAGAGTACGATTTTTATGAAAAATTATCGACCGCACAGATTTTTTCAGTAACGTCATATCAATATTACGTGTAGGTATTCGCTATATATTACGTAAAAGGTGTTGTAACACGTAAGAAGAATCTTTTTTGACACTATTTTTAGTTCTTTAACATTTACCGTGACGAGGTTACGTAATGGGCTTAGATATACGAAATCTTTCTTATCTAAGATTCTTGTTATCAATGGGTATCCACGTACTTTTCAAATCAAATATCGTGATACTGCAGAAATGTGAGAAATTCATTGCTACATTTCTTTTCAGTGATTTCACTAATAGTATTTTATGTTTCACCAAGCTTAATTATACTTGCTATAGCGTTTAGCGAAGCGAGTTGCTCCGAGAGATTAAATACCTAATACTTTATCAATTATCAAAAAATACTCGTTAGAGATTTTACGTTTAAATGTGAAGGAAATGCTTATTTTTGTTCCTGACTTCATGGGACACAAAAATGTCTTATATACACAAGTTTTTACATAACGGAGCAGGATAATTTGTGAAGAATGTGAATATATGAATTCATGGAAAGGATTTATTTACTAATTTTTTTGTTGTTTTCAGTTCAACCATTATTGGTAATTTTAACTGTTCTACGAGTTTCATATTATTATTAATATTGAAGCTGGGACATTAATACTTTTATAAATATTGAAGCTTCGAAAATCAGAGTATCGTGTATTTAATGTGACAACACTTTCGACATTTTATTCAAATAATCGTTAACTCATCGTTAAAATTGTAATTATAATGATAATAGTCGCCCATTGAAACTATGGCTATTAAGCAACATAGCACGGCTTAGGCGTTATGTGGGCTTCGTAGTCTGCAATTTCTCAATGGAAGTAGTTAAACGGTGATGAAGATATTGATTTTTCGCAGAGATTTCAAACTATTGTTTACGAGTTCTGCTTTAATTCAAGGTTACGCTATTTTATGTTAGCAACAATTATAAGAAAGGAAAATTATGGTCGTATTTTATAAATGATATTTCATATTTCACGAAGCCTGTTTTATTTAAATAATAAAATAACATTGAAAGTAGGAGTATGATAAGAATTACTATTATTAAAAAATGAATTATTGCAGTGTATGTTACAAGAACAAAACTTCCACGTTTCAGAAAATTATTTCTCTCACGATTGTTCGTGATTCGATAATTTTGCAAACTATAAAAGTGCAAGTAACGTTGCTGTTTTAAAAAGTGCTTATAGTATGTTTATAACACATACCTACTCCAAACACATGTATCAATTAAGCACATACTGTATTAGTAACCTAGTGTATACTAAAACGTTGAACGAGTACGAGAGAATATGAAACTGTGCCTTTAATTGCTGTATCTTATTTGCAGTCGGTATCTAGGTCATTTTTATTAGCACACTAAATGGTTCTTTTATGATAATAGCGCTCGCTTGAGCTTATTGTAGAAATCACACTCAAACAGAATACCCTTTAAAAATGTACTTTGAATTTACAGTTGCAAATAAATTATATTCAAATTAAAAGAACAATTGAAGATAATTAAGAAATTAAGAAAATTCAAACTACGAAATTTAATTTCTAAAAACATTAAAAAGTAGCATTTAATTGTTACAATAACGTAAAGATGAATATTCCGATATTACGTGCGCACATATAAATGCGCAATAAAACATGCCAAATATTTTGTCACGTGTTGCGACAGAAATTGTTCGGAATAGCTATTAGCAGGGAATTAGAAAAGTGACATTATCGTTTGAGGTTATTGTAGAGATCTTACGCAAATAGAATACCCTATAAAAATGTACGACGTTGCATTTACAATTGTAAATCAATTATATTCAAATTAAAATAAATAATTGACGATAACCAGAAAATTAAAAAATTCAAACTACCAAGATTCATTTCTAAAAATACTTAAAAGTAGCTGTTAATTGTCATAATAGCGTAAAGATGAAAATTTCGATATTACGTGCGCACATGTAAGTGCGCGATAAAACGAAGTAAATGTTTTCGAACACGCGAAATGTTTTGTCACGTGTTACGACAGAAATTGTTCGCAATATCTATTAGAAAAATGGTCATATGGTTGAATAGATACAAGTTGTTTGTTATCGCGGAGAATCGGTTGAGATAAATAGATAAATTTCTTTCTACCAATCCTGATAAAGTATAATTTTGTGGTACACAGCGTAGAGTCGTAGAGGGAAGTTTAGGTTATTTGCGGCCGGCTGTCAAGGACTTTCTCTTACATAACACCTTCACGCGGTTGTAGCTACACTGTCCACGTAGTAATAATGATTACGTAGCTGCGCGAGAAGTGGAATCGTGATGTTTGACGATTTTCTAGTTCAGAAATTGTGATAACAAGGTACAAACTATTAATATCTATTGCGTGCTCGTTTTGTGTGGACCGGTACGAAGCACGTTTCTAAACACATTCGAACGTAACCTATACACCGTCAGCGTAAAAGCAACACGTCTGCCAGAAAATTTATCGATTCTATGTGAATTTATTTCTAAAACGATGTAAGTTTCTAATATTGTACCTTTAAAATGTTTCTCGGACGTGCACGCGGAACACTAACAAAATTATAAAGATCCCGTAGCAGTAACACGATATTTCACTTTGAAACTTTGGTTATGTATTGTTATTTCAACTACATATACACAACTTATTATTCTAAATTGCATTCACGAGATCAGAACTTTGTTAAAAATTGAACGATAAATTTTCAATCGCATCGAAAGAAATGTACGACTTTACATCGGAAAACATTTACAACTACACAGAATGTCACAGTCTTGCAATGTTTACGACGCGAACGTAGCAACGAAAGAGCAATCGAAATGTGCATAGAGTAAAATTTGAAAGAGAACGTACCTGTTTCTCTTCGGAGTAGTCGGAATTCTGTCGTTCGAAATCCACCGGCGTATATCCAAACAGTTTCCTCGGATGTTCGTGACTAAAAGTCCAAGAATCGTTCGGATCAATGGAATCTGACGATCGCGCGTGTACTGTGGTTTCTCCTTGGTCGGTGTCTAGATGCTTCTTGCGAGGCTGGTATCTTTTCAAGGACGGAATAACGGTGCCACAAGCGCGAACAACATACTAAGCCGGTTAAATGGCCGGTCACTTCGGTTTGTCTCGTCCTACCTCACAGATATCTGTCGAAAAGTGAGCGGTTGAAACGGCGCGTACCGCGGAACATAATTTACGTCGCGTTATAGTCGCCGGTTTCGCGAGAAATTTGGAAAGGCCATGCGTGGCCAAGTTGCGGATGATGCTAGAAACGAACTGCCGGCGTGAGAGATTGCGGAGAACAAGGCGGTCGTGCATATCGTCCTAAGTTAGCGTCGGTATTGGTACCAGCATATACATAGGTGCCTCCTCCGCGCCTCTATGTAGATATGTGGCTTCGACCGTGTTCGGAATCGCGTGAGAGTGGGGCGTCTGCGTTCTCTCGTTGGCGACCTTTATTTACATGGAAATTAGTGCGCGGGCGTATGTATATTACTTCCATATAAACCAAGCGCGCACCTTTCACATAAAAATCGGGGGAATTTCCCCCTTTCCTTTAATCCTGTCTTTTTAATTGATAACTTTTGAAATGTGTATAGGTTAGGAGAGTGTGTTACATGTGTGTTTGGTTTTAGCATTACGACTATAACATAAAATGCATGTATTGGATGGTAATTGGAAAATGGAGAAATCAGGAATCAATCGAGTGAGGACTTTCGAACGTATTTGTTTTTATAGATGTATATTAGGTTAGCCTATAAATTTGTGCCAAAAGTGAAAAAAATTGTAATGAAAATCCAGGAAAATTCGATAACGACGAAAAGATGTGGAATGAGAAGGCGTTTACGTTTTTTTTTTTTATCACATTTGAAGGTTAGTTGAAAATATTGATCTAAATTATAAAATTCGACACGATCTTATGCGATGACCTAATAGATATAGATAATAAAGAAGACTTGACAATTTTAAAATTGAAATCAACGAATGAATGTTATACATTTCAGGTAACTCTTTTTTAGGGAGTATACTGTTTGACTCCACTCTAAAAATATACTTTTTGTCGCTCGAAAAATACATACATTGGTGAACAGACAAGTTTGTCTCAGAATTGTGGTAATTATACATTTTTATTTATTAATTATGTATGCAAACATCTGAACTTTAGAAATACGCATAACTACTTTTAAGAAATATTAATTATCTTCAAATTAAAATATTCTCCGTTTAGAGGATTGGAGTAGAACTTTATTATACTCCTGGAATTTGTCTTTTTACTATTTATAAGACTGTAAAAAAAGAATGTAGGCTTCTATTAAAAAAAAAAATATGAATGGTCTTGAAATCTTGAGAGAAATTTCTTTTCTATCATTTTGTTTGCTTCTTTGAATAGTTTACTATACTTTAAACAGTTTTTTCATATGTTTATAAATATCAAAGATATTTAGGTGATCCCATTTACATGGTCCACGTCGTGTTTTGAATAATTTATATATTACGTGATCCAATTTATGTGGTTCACCCTGTATATTCTAAACTTCTTTGGTATCAGCACTAATTTCTGTTGACAGGCACTGTGTGCTTATGTGTATATGTATACATCTAAGCACTGACTTCAGTTGGTAGATATTTTCTCCACGTTATTCTTGAGAAAACCTTAATTATCAAATTTACCTTATCTTATCAAGTACTATCTAGTTCCAGTCAAGTATCTAATTTACTTTATCTTATCAAGTTTTTCTTTAAGATGAAACCAATTTTTAAACATTTTCGTTTTCATATAACAGTAACAAAGTTAATCGTTAGAGGAAACGTATTGTATATTAAACGATACACGATATTGTTGCAAAAAATAGAATCTTACATGTTTCGAGATTTATCATACGAAATTCTATTTCTAAATTTAATCTTTTACCTAAACAATATTTGTATTAATGAAGCAGTATTTTTTAATTACATTTCATTTGAACATCGTTTTTTCGTGAAAATAAAATTGCAAATAAAGAAACATGTTTATAGAAAACTATACTAATTTCACGTATTGCAAGAAAATATTCGACGATCTCGGTTCTTTAGTATCGTTGTTTCAAAATATGCACAGTTTCTAGCGAACTACATAATCATGTAGTTTCTTAAACAATATTTCGTAAAGAATCTTTATTTCTAGGAAATGAGAAAGTGCTTAAGCTTATTTAATATATATAAAAATATAAACGTATTTCTAAGAGGCAGTAAGTGTAAGCAAAGTATAATTCCTATATCATTATGTTCAAACTCTCTTATTACGTTTAAAATAAATTATTTAATAATACTTCTACAGGTTAACATTTCTTGAATGAAAATACGATACACTTTTTACAAGTATAATTTACATACACCTAAAACTGCTATGTATTATGTATAAAATGTACGTATTCCGCAAAGGAAACATATCTTAGTGCTCATTATAAGCAAAGCCAAGAATTATGCAATTATACAAGATGCTCTTACCAATCATACGTAAGATGATAGCATTTGTTAGGGAAATTCCAGTGACTAATGTAAACAATATTTTCACATCTAATACAATTGAGCGTTAATATCTCGACAAAAATTTAGTTTTTATGTAACAATGAATTTCAACGAGAAAATTACCTATTAACATTCTTCTGTTCCTTTGAAAATTTTAATAATGTTTCAATAATTTAAAATACACATTATTTTAATTCTGAATTACAGATATCTATCGAATTTTAATTTTTACTCTTTTTCAATGATTCTCCACGATTGTAAGCCATGTAATAGGATCGAAAAAAGCAATGGATAATTTAATAACGTTATTTTATCAATGAAGTTAATTAGTTATCTATTCATCTTGTTACTTCCTGAATTCCACCCATTCATCTAAATTTAAACGATTGCGCAGCAATCTATTAATAGAAACTTGTAGATGCTCAAGAATTCGTAGATAAAAAGATCATAGGTAACACAAAGGTGATATAATTTTTTGAAATAAGTCGATAGTGGTGTTATATAAAATTTCATTTCGTAAATTTCGATTAACGGGTACGTAATTTGAACAAGAAAAATGTAAAATCGCTGTTGTTCATATTTATAGTGATAACTCTGCAATTGTTATTATTCCACACAATTCATTGATTACTATTTATCTTGTATTCAGAAGAAAAATTTTCCGAGCGCTAAAGCATCTGCTTTTTAATCAAAAATGAAATTGTTTCTCTCTGTAATTAATTTATTTCATGATAACTATATTAATTCACGTTCGTGCAAATAGTCTGAATATTTCTCAATAAATGTTTCATTCGTTGTTTCATATTCCAGAATTTTCATTCACAATTTTGTCAGAAAAAATTAGATTAAACATTTCGGAGTTCCAGGAGCAATTGTTTTTTTCTTTTCATTTATAAATTGTTGCCCTTGATTTTTATCGTATGCAAAAGCAATGTTCAATGCTTGAAATAGATTTCTTAGTTAACCAGGAAGAGACTAATTCAAAAATTCGAAGAACGTGGACGACAGAAATAAAATTAGTATTTAGAACGTTTGAGACTTGGTATGCTGCGGGGAATTACTGTTTCTATTTTTCGTTCGGGAAAACCCCGTAAGATTATCAAATCCATAAACGTGGGAAGCTATTCATTATCTATGTTCAATTTTCCGAATAACAACGTGAAGTTTACGTAATAATAATACTACATGTTGCATCTCATTGCAGTAGTAGCAGACTTATCGTCTCGTATACGAGTAAATTAGCATTAATTTCGTTACTTTGTCGAGATATTTTTCTTGTAAAGTATTATTTAACAATAACAAAGAATTCGTTGTTATAAACTGTAACACAAACACTTCTGTTACCATAATACAAATTTTACAAAAAACGCTTTTCATTTTCAATTTTTATAAGTTTATCGATACCAAACAATTTTGGATGTTTAAATTAAACGTGCGACATAAATTACAACAGAAGGCAAGCTTAAAGTCACTGAGAACTTGTCTCACTAACATTATTCTTGCTTTATTAAAGTTATTTCATTATCAGAATTAAAAATGGCGGATTCAGTCCATCTCAGATATCTCCATTATTTCAAGAAATAAGGGAAAACATTGCCCACAAAAATTATACAGTTGGGAGGAAGTATCTTTGGCAATTTTTGATGGACAAATTCAATAGGATAGCAAATTTTCAGTATAAAAGTGCTAAAGTATATTTATCCCAAGACTCACCGTTCCTGAAATATTCGTTGATGCCCACTTTGTCGTAACCAGTGAGGGTTCTCCACTGACCAATAATGCATATTATGTAAATTAACACTTCCACTGCCGGTAAAAATTATCCTCATCAGCTTATAATATCAAACAGAAATTCGATTCAACTTGTAACCGTTTTCAAGTTCACAGACAAAAAACACGATTCACAAAATCCATGTCACGTAACTTCTAACGAATGCTAATACATATGGTACGGATGATATCTGTGACGAGCGACCTATTCGTGATACACTGCAACTGTTGATTCCAGACTGACGTTTAATCTGTCGTACACTAATGTGACAGTCATGATTCACCATCGCAAGGTCATTAATTTCATTGTCTCCGCTGGTTACAGAATTTTCACGATTTCGCAATACTTCCGGTTTCTCTCAATTTTTCGCGCAATCTTCCGAACATCCGGAAGGACACGCGCGATTCGGATATCTTTCAGCATAAAAGGCTTGTGCCCTGGTCGAATTTTTCTCACTTTCTCCGTAGGTAACTAGCATATCTGCTTGTTCGTGATGAATGAAAATTTCATTGACTGCCGTACGAACACTGAATGAGAAACTTATCCTTGTTGAGATATGTAGAAAGTTTAACGGTGCTGTTTTACGATATTTACTACGTACTGTTTGTTTACATTCGAAGTAGGATCGAGTATAGCTTCGAACATGTTTCATAGTGAAAGTAGTAGGATGGGAGTCGAATATCTGAGGAACGACGAGTTTTAGGATGAATATACTTCGGTACTTTTATGTTTGAAATTCACGGTAAAATATTGGACATTGTATTTGAAAACAGAAAATTTGTCTCTAGATCTCTTGTATTGTTATCGCGTTTATACGAACTTTTCTGTGAACAATTCGATACAAAATAGTGTCACTGAGAAGCAGGTTTGTCTTTGATTATTTCAGTCGAATTGGTTCGTAGAAAAACTACCAGGTTGTCTCATAACTCGTTCCCTGGAAGCGATCCTTATGAATTTTCATGATTTGTTGGAATTGACGATACTTTACACAGAACCAGGTTGCGTCTTCCACGATTTCATTCTTGTACTGGTTACGTGGAAAGGTTCACTTTTAAAAGTCAAACTGTATGCGTTCGAAGGAAGCAGGTAATTCTGTTTACTGAGTTTCAGTTTTGTTTTTATTTGCTGTGCTTATGTATGCACGAAACACTGTTCAATTTAAAAAAATACTACAGATCTATAGCTATTATTTAAATAATTGGAATTAATTATACAGTCATATGTATGTGAATATGTGAGACTTATTAATTAGTTTATTTAAAGTCTACCTAGGTTATTTTCCAATTACTCAATTTGTTAACGTTACTTTCATCATTCTGATTTAAAAAGATAAATGTGCGAAATTTAATATTATGTATAATCTTATTTTACGTATAATGCTCCATTTAGTATCACGTGAAATCATTAAGATCTTGTAGAAGTGATTTTCTCGACTTTATTATAATTATGCTTTCGACTTTAAACTGTTAATTCAACTTTGCACATAAAAAGTAACACAATTAATCTTAATTGTTGTACATAATTTACCATATAATTTTGCAATTTATTTTTTAAACGCTAATAATAACATGTAAGTGTTATTACCAGTTATTTGCAACATAAGTGACAAAATGAAGGCAAATCACAATACACGGAGCGAATTCCATCAAGCACGTTTAATTTCCTGACATTAAATTAAATCGATGTCAATCAGATCTAATAATAATTTAATCCAATTTTTGGAGAACAAAATTCACCAAATAGCATACTTTCTATTAAAACCGATAAAATCGAAAATTAAGTAACTCAGGGAGGCTAATTTAATATTAGATTACTCTAGTAAAATCACAGTTCAATAACGTAATGTTTTCAAAGAATTTCTCGTTGATTGTACGAAAGACATTACTTAACCTTTCAATTTAGTTGAAAGCCGATCGATAAACTCGCAGTATTGGTGTAGCGGAGAGAGTAATTGCGTCAGTGAATGGTTTAACAGGTACGAGCCAATGGCAGAACCCGTATTTCTTGACGCCACGCCCCATCAGCCTCCAACAGATCAGTACCTGGATCAGGATGCTGGGGAGACAGATTTGATATTGTCTTCGCTACTTGTAACGAGACTATTCTTTCTTCAGTAATACTAAATATTTTGTCCATACGAAATATCTCGATTTACGTTAAAGAATTCCAGAATAATCGATCGAAAGTTCTCCAAGAAGTCAACAACTGCACATTTCCGGTTTCAATCGTTTGTGACACATTTTTAGATGCAGAAAGTATTCCAAGGGAATTATTGAAAAAATGGAATTTCAGTACGAGCATCCGAAAATTATAAATCCTTTGAAATTAAGTTTGTACTTTTGTGATGGTGGATTTGTTAGAAATTTGTAATACAATAGGTAGCCACCACTGTTATAACTTCGCGGCAAGATGGCGGATCATCTGACGAGTGACAAAGAGCAGAGAAAGTAGGCACACGTAAATAGGTGCAAGAGATTAGGTATGCAGAAGACACGCATGTTTGTTAATCATAGTATAAAAATTGATTAGACACCCTGATTTAAAATAGAAATGGAGAAATTAAGATATTGGTGTTAAAAGTGAAAAATTTCATTAGAGATCACGAGAATTTTCAACGAACTAGGTGAAATTAATATGACATTTGTGTAAAAATGTAGCTCTTTATTTTCAGATGATCGAATTTAAATTTTATTCTGTTAATAGATTTTTAACGTAAATATAGAGTCCAGTTTATTACAATAACATTTTAAACACCGATGAAGTTTGTCAATTTAATCGTGGAACACTATAATTTACATAGTTCTTTGTCTGTACAAATATTAATTTTATGCCACGTAGTTGATAAAAGAATAAATAATAGAAACTTAAAATTAACATTCACTAATGTAAAGCAGACAAATAGGTCACGCAACAAAAAAATAGGAAAAGGAAAAAATACCACAAAATCGTTGTTTACTTTACATAAATTGTAATAAATTAATAATAAATATTATAATAATTTATTTATCTATACCACATCTAAATTTTCCGATTTAAGAAACGTTTGTTAAACAGCACATTGTTAACACCTTACTCCGAGTCCCATTTCAAAGAACAATTACACTTTCTTTAGAAAGGAGACACTGTTAAATCGTTAAAATGAAATCGAACTACTGATTCCCGCTAATTTATATACTTTCCCCGGAGAAAAGTCAATGAAATCGATACGTTAATGCGTTTGAAAGTTGCTTCAACAACTACACAAGTGCACCACATCGTGAAGCTTAAGTTAATCCTGAGCGTAGCTCGATACAAGAACAGCGGCGAGTTGTGACAACTTCTTGGAAAAGATTAGGCGTTGTTAGCGACCTTCGCCGGGCGTCGACCCTGTCAGTAGTCAATAGTCTATCTCAGACTTAATATTGCTCGGGTTTTCAGGCTCAATTTTTCCGTACAACATGATCCACTTGTCAGATTGTATATTGAAACACTTTTAACGTCTTCGTTGTATTAATTAGAACTTAATCGGTAGATTTAACAAGCATTTGCGCGCCATTTTGGTACCACTCTGTCATCGGTGTCAGAATCTTGTAAAACGTATAAATAACAGGTCAAATTTGATTTTTCAAACGAATTATCAATCAGAACTCGCAGTAATTAAATGGAGTCATTATTTGTTTATAATTTTTTATTAAAATAACTACTTACTGGATAAACAGGTTTGTTTATTTAGCTATTTATAGATTTTTGGTTTATCCATTTATCTCTGAAATTTGTCTACAATTGGACAAAAGAATTTACGTTACGAAAAATTATACAATTTAAGTGTTGATTAATTATTTTTGATTTTTTGAACTAGAACCTCTGCTTAAAAACGAGAATTTTATTATTCTACGGTGCCTACTTGTTGCTGCTTTGAAATGATTATAAACTAATGTTTCATTTTAAACTTTATAACATATACATATGTATCACAGGTGTTAATTACAGAAATTTTCTCTGAATCGAACTTACTACAAAGGCGCCTTAGGATACCAAGGTTTCATAGGACGTTAATAGAATCTGGTCAGAAATAGAAAGAGGTAATTGTCATTCGTGTTTGTGCCGAGGAGCACGGAAGCCCATACAAATCCGTCCGGATAAAATCTTTAAAGAAAGAATGAAAGTAATGTCGTAAATTCTTTTGCGGAAGGTTTTCACCGCTGCATTGCGAGCACTTGTGCAAGAATCTCTCGTAAGTCAATCCACTTCCCCTCCGATGGTTCACCAGTTTCCCACTCGCTGGCCATCTCTCCCACTAAATCTGTCCTGTAAGAATCCACGGAACGTTGGAAGGGATGGATTTGCCCTCCTCTCTGCTTCAGAAATTTTTACTTCATCTGTTAGGTGGAGGCAGCTTGTATTACAAGATGGGTAATTTGTCGTTTTAACGGCAGCGCACGCCGACGCAAAAATCTTGTCCTTCGGCAAAACAACAACCTACCAGATCTTCTGGTTTTTGCTACCAGATCCCTAAAGAATCCTATTCTTTCCGGGTTTCCTTCTCAGGTAACTCTACTTGTCCCACGTATTTCGTTCGTTTCAAAAAAATTGTTACACTTGACAAGTGTGACTAAGTTTACTGCTGTTTGTAAGTATTAGGGCACTTAGTGTGTTCGTACGGAAATTATTAGGTCATTCCGTAAGTTCTTGTCGAATTTTATAATTTAGATCAGTATTTTTAACGAGTCTGTAAATTTGATAAAGAAAAACGCAATTGCCTTCTCATTCGACAAATTTATTTTATCTTTTTTAAATAGAATTTTCTTGGATTTTCGTTAAAATATTTTTTACTGTTGGCACGAACTTAAGGGGTGACCTAATATTTTATTATATAACTTTTAAGTACAGAGAGTTTAGCTAGAATCGGTTACAGTTTTGTATAGTACGATGAAATTATGTGGTTAAGTTTTGGTGAATCGTGAGAAATTTTTTAGAGTTTGTCTAAGACGTAAAGTACATTGCCATTCATAAGTTTCAGAACACCTAGAGTATGTTTGTACAGAAACCATTACATGGTTTAACTCTTACGTATAGTCTCTCACACTACTAGGTCTTTTCCAATATTTGATAAAAAACAGTAAGTAAAAGATTAGGATCCTTTTGTTTGTGAAAATGGTGTACCGTCTTCTGTCAATTGAAGCTACTCAAACGTTACAGCTTCCAAAATGCTCCACATAGACTACTTATAACAGTGAAATAAAAATTCTGACTGGTTTCTGAGACGAGTGGTCCATAGTTGAAGGATTAAATTACATTCCTTCGCCAACAACAATCCTACATATCAGCAAAAATGTATTTATTCCAGACTGAATAGTTTTCCAATGTTTATTTACATTTGCTTCACATTCAACAGGTGTCTTAATACTCCCGAACGGGAGTGTAATATAAATAACTAACGTTGTGTTATTTCTTTGCCGTTCAGCTTCTACTATTTGCTTATCAGACGACGAGTAAACACACGTGTAGATTATTTGACCAAAGTGATTCGATCAATTGATATAATTAACAATCGAATAATACGGTGACATCAGAGGATAACGTAGCGCAAAGAAATATGCAAAAGTCTCCTATGTGCCACATTATACAAGTATATAAACGAAAGGCGCTAACGGCGCGTTTCTGCGTCGCCTAGTTAATTAGAAGAATTAATTAGCATCAATAAGTAGCATAATTAATATGCGCAACTGAGGCGCCTTCCTCCGGATGTCGATGCGGTGTCAAAGATGTCGCGATTTTCGGCATCGTGAAACAGCTCCCACACTTCCATCCTCGACCACCTACAGCGCGATTCGTGCATCACATCGAATTTACTAAAATACCAAAAGTATGGAGAAAAAAGTGTTTGCTTTGCTCGAATCTTCGTTACATTGGCAAACGAAATTTCGTTGATCGAAAATCATTCTTTTTTCTCTTTCTCGGCGTATTTATTTAACATCGACGTTTGTCTATAGACAGACGTCTTTTTGCGATTTTATTTGAAGGAAACTACGATAAAGTATGCAAATATCAGGTCGGTGTAACGACGCCGGTAACGTTATCGCTTGCGTTCGAGCAACTTGTCAATGACATTCCACAGGATTCATTCATTAATGCGCTTGTTACTATACGTTTTATTGTGGGACCTTGGACAGTGCAATGTAAACTGTACACGATTGAATGAAAGTGCATTTTTAATGTAAAACACGTTTGCAAGGTTAGAAAACTGTGTGATATGCAAATTATTGGGAGAAACTAGAAACACTTGTTAGATAGCTTCTGTGGGAAACTATGGCTGACACAGTATTTGATGAAACTTATATGTTACGTATTTGTGTATATATACGCCTATGAAAATTTTTAAACAAACAATATACACACCGTTTGCAATAAGAAATTCTTCAGTAACCAATGGTTATGGATAAATATGCATTTAAAAAATTATTTCAACCTAATATAATAGAAATTGAAAAAAGATAGGAAAACTTTAAATTGTTCATACTTTCGATAATTTTAGAATAATTACTATCATAGTATGTTCTTGTTTCCTTAATGCAAAGTATTTTCTAAAAAGTGTCATGGATCACTCATAATTTACCATTTATCAAACTCCTTTTCCATTACATAACAAATTATTAGTTTTTCATTATTTAAAAAATTAGTTTTGTTACATTATTTATTTATTATCAGTTTATCTATAATTAAAAAATTATTTTAACATAACAGAATCTAAGTTAGAAGAAAAGATAAGAAAACTTCAAATAATTCATCCTTCCAATAATTTCGAAACAATTTCAATCACAGTTTGTCCTTGATCCCTTAATGCAAACTAACTTCCATCAAGTAGGTACCACGGATCACTCATAATTTACCGTTTATCAAACTCCTTCTCCGTAAACCCAATAATAATGGCAGAAGATTAAAACCTCAACGACGGTGACAAACTAAAAACAAACGAAGTATGATCCATTGAAAGCACGAAAGGGTTGTGTCAATGGAGAAGAAAATGATGCTAAGTGGGTGGCATTATTTGATCGCTGGAGCCGATCAAGAATGTAATCATAAGGTCGGAATGAATGCTCAGCTCACACGAATCGCGACGATCGTTTCCGACAGGAAGTCTGGCCAAAGAGGAAGCCCCGGACTGCGTCAGCAGACATCGCTCTCTACCGTACGCCTTTCGTGCCGGCTCGTGCCGTTTCAGCTGCATTCATGCCTTTTGCATTTGCTCGTGCAGGCTTGCCGACAAAGACCGCCGGCGTGACACTCGCATCGCATTTTCGATTACCTGCTCGACTCTGCTCGCTCGTGTCTCGCACCCACGTTCTTTCATTCCGACTCTGCGTCCTCGAAACGAATGATCTGTATGCCAACGAATGATCGGAACGACAGCTCCATCTTATTCTTGTTTACGAAACAAATCGGCTACGTTCTGTCGTGTTTACTTGGATTAACGGTGGACAGTGTATCTGTTGGAGATATTGTAATTGTTGCGATTAGGCGAAAGTTCAAATTTGATTTTATTTGGTTAAATATATGGTGAAGCACGACAGTTTTATGCAGTTCCTTGGTACTTCCTTTTATTGTTCCTTTTATTTTGAAAGAAATATTTAATTTTAGGTTTATGCAAAGGTAATATATTTTCGTTGAGCAAATTAGTGAGTTTTGCTTTGCAGTTAGTATATTTTGATTAGTGGAAACTATGTGCATTCTGTTCTGTTAAAATAATGTTTATTACAGTACATGAACATTATTTTTATCGTTCTCTGAACTTGATAACTTCGTGTTTCTTTATATCGATTTACTCGGTGACATTTACACTTTGCGTGCGTATCTTTAGTATCCGTTTTGTAGCACTGATCGATTACACGCTTCCTGGCACACGATAATAGTGAAAAACATTAAATATTTTCCGCCGTAACGCAATATTTTTTTTTTTATAGTGCTTCGTGGAAATAATTCTTTTTTATTAGACCAATTTAGATATTTAACCCTTTCGTGATTTTCATATGGATCTTCAATCGTTTACTTGACATCTTCCATTATTATATTAATCATTAACAGTGCTCATTTTCTCGTTTTGAGAAAATTTCAAAATTTCAAAGAAGTTTCTGAATAAAAAATTGGGCTGAATGTAACTAAAGTAGGAGAAAGCAATAAAAATTACTTTGTAATTAAATTTAACGATAAGCTGAAGGAAAGATGGATGTCTGCAGGAAAATTTCAAAAATTTTGATCTACAGAATTTTACATTCAATTCTCAAATCACACATTCATAGTATTATCATAAGGGGGACGATATCTAACCTTTAAATTCATATTTTACAGATCAACAGATCTATGGGCCTCCCATAAATTTCTAAATAGTTCGAAAGAACCAACGTGTAACGAAACGTTACAAGGTCCTGTATAATATAAAAATACATTAAATATTAAAAAAAAATTTCATCGATCTTTAACAATTCCTAAAGGCAATAAATCCCCATTTTTTAACGCAAGCAAATAGCAAGGTTTCCTGCTTTCATATAACAAAAAGATCTTCGAGTGCAAAGGGTTAAATCACCGACCCGAATATCGCACACCTAATTTCTCTATTATCTAAAATTCATTCGCGATTCATTTCAGTCACTCCAACTAATTACACCAAGATTTCTCCTCTACTTCGTAAAAGATTGATAAATATGGTCACATTTGGTTCCCGTTGGTGCAGGCTTCCGTGCGATTCGCGATCGGCAAATGCTGCCACACCCTTCCGTGCCGCTTCCGCCCTTTATTGAGAGAAGTTAGCAGCAAATTGGAGCCTCCCTTGCCTTTCCTTCCAGTAATTGGCAAGCGATGCACTGGGCGTTTTTCTCGGTCCGGCCCCGATCCGTAATTGCATCCGACCGGTGAACGGATCCTCTGTGCACACGCATAGATGGGGGCAAAGCTATGCTCGCTATAAAACGATCGAGAATTTTCTAACTACATTTTCTTCTGCCACTCGACAAACCCTGATCGAACGTCGAATTCTATTGTTAGGAAATTCAATCTTTCAGCTCGATGCTTCACGAATCGTGCGATCAATCATTTCGATCCTAAAACTATCGATGCGAGCAAACGATCCACCGACAGTGGCATTTTCACTCACCAGCGAAAGAGAGTTACCTTTTTTCCAAGAATTTATTATTTATCCATGGAATCGTCGTGTCTGTGGTGGATGTAAAATTGAGATCAATTTTTATTCGGTACATGCGTTCCATTTAGTGAAAGGGTTGAATCTTAAATGGAGTTACGGAAGCGTTTAGATGAATTAACGTGGAATTTATGGCAAATTCACTGTTTCTGCAAGTAGGATACAAAATGAAGAAGTAAATAGGGAAAAATTGTGCTCGAAGGTGTCGCAATGTTAATATTTGCAAAAGAAGGAAGCAATCGAACTTACCCATAGAACATACCTGTATCCTGAAATATAGAATAACCGCTAACTGTGCTCGCTAATATCCAAAATATTGACGCGACCTTAAATTATATTTAAATAAAGATAACATTAATATTCGACTGAATCGAATGTAACGAACTTTTATGTCATGAATTTTAATTCAAGTTTAAACTTACCAAATTAATGAATCTGATATCATATAGTACACAGCTAAAAGTACCACGTTTGTTTTTATGAAACTATATTAAATATGTATATTCCGTGAAATATTCCAAAAATGTTTCGTTCAAAATACATTATTAAAATTTATATAAATTAAAATTTACTTTAACTTTCGATGTTTCAATCGTCAAAGTACCTATTACAGTAAAAGTCATTCTTTCACGATGAACCAAAGCGCATCTTTCTACGGTGAACCAAATTAAATTTCCCGAAGAATCGCGTCGCTCGAGTCGTACAATCTAAACAGGGCATAAAGAAATCTGTCTATTCGAGGGGCAACGAAGAAAAGGACCGGTAAGGCGATGGAAAACTGCCGGTCGGAAGTTGATGGTCATACTTGCGCCCTGTCATTTTACGACTCGTAAAAGCTGCTCCTTCACTTTCTTTTCGTTCTCTTTAATCGGTTGATTCTTTCGCTGGCGGATCGTTGGCCGATGACAGGTGAAGCCAAGTTGTGCAAGAAAAGATAATGCAAGGAAAGATTGGGAGCGGTTCGTTCGACCGGATATGATTGTTCCGTTACTAATTGACTTTTGTCGAGTACCTTTTCTACAGACCTTGCCGCTTACTTGTTTTCTTGCGTCAACATTGCTGATTTGCTTTATCTTCGTCTCCTATAATAAGCGTCAATTCGAAAAATAACTTCAGCAATTAGATTCGATACACCGAGTGCTGTCGATGAAATTCGTTAAGGAGGAACTATGGAATTATTAATACATCACGTTTATTTCAATGCTATTCCGTTATGGAATCGTACACCAGAAATTCTTACGCTTTCGATATTTATAGAAATACAGAGAGAAGTTACTCAACTGGAAGATCCTCCGTAGGGAGGAAATTTCCTGCTTTAAGAGATAGCGATGCAGGAATTACCTACCACTTTCGAGTTTCAGCGAAATATCTAATATGAATTTGGATCATCTGAAACTCATAACTACGTTAACTATGTATTATAAATTATATACAAAACCGTGTCCAAAAATGATTCATCAAAGAATTATAAGGAATAGAAGAATCTTTGTGCATTAACTAAAGTTCTACAATGTTTCTCTGACTGACTTCTTAGTTCATTCAAAAATCTCTCTCCTTAATTATCAATAGAGCGTTAGAAAAATTAACAAGCACAAAATTATAAATTTGTCACTTGCTTCACACTTTCCGACGTAAAATTTTCACAAAATATTTCCAGCCCTCGCAATTGTCAAAGGGTTGCAAAAGAAATGTCTTTGAAGTTCACGAAGTTTGTTCGTGAAAAATTGTTCTTGGTTCGCCTCAGAATTCTCTGCATTTTCTGTCGACGTTCGTTTTCATACGGTGTCTATAATCAACATCATAACTCCCTCGGGAGACTTATTTCGATCGATCTCGGCTTGAACAATCGTACCAGTGATTAGGTATCGCAATGACAAAAATTCAAGGGGAATCAAGTAAAATGATCACGCACGTGATCGTGTGTGCCGCGCCGTCGTGTATTATTAGCAGGTAGCTTGTTAGGCGGTCGGTTTGTGGATAATGGCAGGTATTACAACACGCGACCGTTATTAACCCCTCGGTTGGTCCCTCTTGCTCTCTAGCGACCTCCTTGAATCTATCTTTATTTTCGACCCTAACAGCGCGGCTCGTTCACTTGACAGAGAATATCCTCGCCAGACCAGATATAAATCATTATTCATAATAAACTGTTGTGACAAAAAACTTCCACCCGACAGATCTTAGCCACGCTAAATGATCGCTGTCGTAGTTGTTTCGCTCTACCGGATGACTCTCCCTGCCTGTTTTTTGGAGGACCACGAGATCATCTTGCGATTAAAGTGCGCCGCTTTCAAGACTCCGATCTCTTTCGAAGTCATTTTTAAATCCGAATATCTTGACTCGTGAAGGAACTAGTTATCTTGGTATAGAAATGGAGAAAATTGCGTAACGATCTGAGTTACACAATCGAATGACTTTTAGAAGCGTTTGAATATTTATATAGGGGGACGGTTGTAGTCTGTGGAAAGTTTCAGAAACTGGAAATATACAGTAAAAAGGATCACAAATTTCTCATGCGTGTATTTCGAATACAAGATTGGTTTAAAGAACGTTCCTATGACACGGTCGGATACTAAACATGGAGTGATATGGCTGAGAATCATACTCCCGGGTGGTTCGAACCCGGCGAAGAACACGTCTTCATTTTAGCAGTTAGAAGGTGGTGGTGACATTCCACGGAACCAGGACGCGGGCCAAGAGGAAAAGACACGATATTCCCGTGCACGTGGAGATCGACGTCCTGGAGAACGTGGTCTTTCAGCCCGTCCTTGTCAAGCTGCACCTCGTGTCCAGGTCATCTTCGTCGTGTGGGTCCGAGCGTGCCGGACATAGCACCGCGTCCTCGCGATCGCCAGGGTTTTGCCGTTGCGCGACCCGAGTTTTTCGCTCGACTCTCCTCTGGCGGCAACTCGAGGCCTGGCAAGTCGGGAGTGCATTACACGCAATTAGACGCCAGGGTGGCCCCAAGGTATGTCCGACAAACGGTCCTCCTCTTCCCTCCTCCGCCTACCACCATCGCCTTTTCCTTCTCGTCCCTCTTTCTTTTCTCTTCGTCCTTCTTTCCTCCTTTCTTTCGCCCTTTCTTTCCCTCTATTTCTACCAACATAGACCTCTTTTCATCTCTTCTTCCCTTCTTTCATCTCCCTTTTCCCTCTTACCATTTTGTCGCTGTCTCCGCTCTCCACCTTACCTCTTTTCCTGCGACTTCGAATACTTCCAGAGCACAGCTGGAGAAACTGATTCCGTGTCGAGCTTTGTTCCATCTCCCTTCGTCTCGAGTACGTACTCTGCCTCCCTTGCTGCCACCGTTTCCTCTTTCTTCCTCCTCCTCGTTTTCTCTCCAACAGCCACGTTCTGCTGCTGTCTCTTTTCTCCACGCAGGGGTTCCTCTACTCTGTCCGGCAAACATTGTGCTTCGACCTCTGTTACTCTGAGTAACTTGCTGTAAAAATGACCATTGTTATGAAGCCTCCGGGGTCCGTCGTGTGCGGCCATTTTGTTCTGTCTGAACGGAGAACACAGGGGACGCGGCGAGGATGCTTGAATAGTATTAAGAAATTAGGATTGTGTGGTTAATAGTGGATGATAGATTAAATGGTGTTTCGGATCACCTGCGAATTTGTTGCTATTTCTTTATATATTTGGAATTGATGTGGAGTCTATAGAAATTTATTTCGTTTCGATTGACTTGAGTGATGGAAATTTCGTTGAAAGTTTCTTAAGGTTGCGAACTTTTTTCTGGAAAATTTGTGTAACTTGGGACGCACAGTGATTCCAATCTTTTGGCTTTGCGATTCTTTGCAGATTTGAAATTGATGTGGAGATGAATAGCAATTTACCTTATTTCGATCGATATGAGTGATCGAAATTTCGTTGAAAAATTCTCAAGGTTGCTTACTTTTCAGTAGTGCATATGTCAAACACATACGTGAAATATTCTACAATATGCTTCACAGTTCTATAAATAAGTGAAACATTTTTTACAGCAAAAGAATAAAAAGAATTAAAATTGTATATAAATTAATTTCGACGAGTAATAAAAACGGAAAACCAGGGTCAACGACCCACAGGGAAGATGGAAACACGGTGGAAATCGTGTCGCACCGATGTGAAATTCAATCGAATATTTTAATTCCGAGAAGGAACAGTGACGTATCGAAAACCGGACTGTTGATCGCATTAAGAATTATAGTAGATGTACAGAAAACCAGAACACGTTTGATTCCCTCAGATCGTAGCTCCGACGACAAATACAATCGTGGTATGCGTGTCGCGAAGTGAAAGAGGCGAACGAACATTGTATCGCCTCGGTCTCCGCAAAAATGTCCAACTAATTATATTTGTCCGTGTGCGAACACGTGTTTCACGCTTGTACGGACAGTCAATGGAGACTGTGACTATCGTTCGAACAGGTTAGCACACGGTCCTCCTGTCGTTGTGCAAGAGAGGCCGGTACTCTTGTGAAAAGAATAGGAGGAGACGGAGATGGCAAAAAAAGGCTCATAGAAGAAGTGCTAGCACCGTTTAAAGCAGGATGCGAACCGACCGGCACGTTCTAAGTGTAATTACCATTGGCGCAATTAATTTAGCTAAAGAGCCCCCCCAGCATTAATTTACAATGCTTTTGTGAATTCGAGCTCTGGCCTGTGTGAATCGACGTGAAAAATTGTTTAACGACAGTTCGATCGTCCGTGTTGAAAAATTGTTATTCGTATTGAGTGCTGTTTTTAATGATCGCAGAATTTTTTAGGGAAATGTTTCGTGCTTACTTTTGAAATCATGTATATCGTAAGGAAGAAAAATCTTTGCTTCTGCAAAAGTAGGTCTCAGGTGTTACAAACGAGAAAAGACGTTATCTTCAGTTATGTCACAGTGTTACTATTACTATATAATAGTGATTCGTTTGAAAATTAAAATTGCAGAAATTGAAATTCTTTTGTTATAATGAAATTTGAATATGTATAATAATCTAGTTTTGAAGCTAAATCAATTTTCCAGCCGTTGGATTTCGTGATTCTTAATGAATTCTTTTTGAATGTACGTATTCACGACTCGAATAGTTTGTTTGAAATTAAAATTCATCGGGTGGACGATGGTCCATGATTTGTCAAAAATATGTCATCAAATTTTGGCTCGTGCGACGATTATTAAATGGGAAATTGAGGTGGTCAGGGTACTACATTTCATCGCATCCCTCAGAAACTTTGCAAATGGTGTTAATAAATTCAAAAACCATTCCATTATGTCGTTTACTACATTTATAATGCATTTAGCAACCTACTTTAGGTCCAGGACATTTTTATCGTGCTAGTAAACTCTCTTGGTACGGTCTTAATTTACCCCAAAATATCAATATTCCCATCATTTCATGCTTGTTTCTATCTTCATTTACCTACACCAAATGCATTTTAAATTTCACGATAAAAAATTCTAGTAACATGATGGTTGTTATCATTTCTAAAATACTTGACTGATAACGAACATAAATTTCTAAACCAGCCATTTTGAAGTTTGTAGAGTTGCTATAAACTGCACCCTAAATTAAGCTACACCACAAGTCTCTTAAACGAATCTTTCGAGCAAAATCATTTTACAAACTGTAAGAATTGAAGTGAACTTCAAGTTTACAACAACTCGATGAAAATAGTAACATGAAGCTGATATTTCAAGTTTAATATCTCGTTGATCCATCGATACAGCTTTTAGTACGTTTTCCCGTACGAGCCTATGGTAAAGTTAACTACTTACTCATTCTCCGGTGATGTCGAAAGACAGGCGTGACGAAAGAAGCAAAGGTAGTTTGTACGACCTCGAAAAATGGGAAAATGTTGGCACATCTTCAATGTCACGGTGTGTCATTGTAAACTGTGAAGTGTCAGTGAAAAGATCGTAAACCATTACGCTTAAGTTCTGATTTTACAATTGAACGATGCAACTCTTAAATATTTTACAACTGCGTTACGGTCTTAACACAAACGACTGCACGTCAGGACGTCTATTTTTTCCCTTCTAACATCTGTATAATGTTTCACCTGGTGGGACAGGCTCGTGTCTCCTCTATAGAATGCGAGCGGTACAGTTATTTTGTTGGAGAACCTGGATGCGAGGGAACTCGTGGAGACGAAGCTTTCTGTTCGTTGTTCTCGTCTTCCTTCGAATAACCGACAAAATTAATATACTAATTTTTTATTGTTAAAATGGATATTTAGGAATATACAGATCGTTTAAAAGGGCAAGATCGTTTTATTTTGGTAGTTGTAATTTTTGT
This sequence comes from Habropoda laboriosa, assembly GCF_001263275.1. Classification (NCBI taxonomy): domain Eukaryota; kingdom Metazoa; phylum Arthropoda; class Insecta; order Hymenoptera; family Apidae; genus Habropoda; species Habropoda laboriosa. Next base: position 2,391,337 of record NW_017100150.1, on the reverse strand, counting down.
TTTGTGTTCAATATAAATTTAAAGGGAAAAAATTGGGCTGTTATAAATTTGCATATGGACGTTGACTGTAAGACATTTTTAATTTTCAATTTTTGCTATGTTTGTACGTAAAGGATAATCTATGCGAATAAGGCTTAACAAATGAATTCAGTGTCTGAAATAGATTATGTCTATTTATGAAACATGATAATTCTAAGCATAAACGTCGGCGACCATTCATATGCTACCTGTCATAAGTTTCTTTCAACTACCTTCTGTCTTTGACTTTTGTGCACATTTGAAAATTCTCTCCCTTAACATACACCACAAACCTTCACACGCAAACTACTCAAGAAAAAATCAAAGCGATACCCTATACCTTGTGAAAATCATTTATTATTTTCCAATCTCATTTCTCCATTTTTTGCAATACTCGTGTCACTTTATTATTCACCTACGTCGACCTGTCACATTTAAAAATTCTCTCTCTCGACATAAACCAGAAATTTGCCCGATCAGTATCGGTCAAGAATTCCCCGTTCACGCGCAAACCGCCCAAGAAAAATCAAAGGGATCTCCCGGGTACCCTGTGAAAATCTCTCGACTCTCATCCAGCCATAAATTTCCAGATGAGGAAACGTTTCGCATCCCACCCGCTAAAGAAGCCCGTCGAATTACAGCGGGCATCGGGGTTGCGGTAAAAAGCGTGGAAAAGAATGACATTGCCACAGAGAGTGGTTGGAAAGGACGAAATCCTCGGAGGACGGGAGTGTACGCGTCTTGAGAGAGGCGCAATCACGAGCGCACAGTCCATTGGCATTGGTTGGTGGTCCAATTAGCGCAGCATCCGATAAACGAACGCGCGACGGGGTGGCTGCGCAATTGCCGGTAGGCTGCCATATAAATTTCTTAGTAGAAGCCGGTCTGTGTAAGCGGCCGGGCTAACTGTGCTGTATACGCCGGAGCTGACTTTCTTGCGTGCTTGCGCGATACTCGTCTCAGCCAGGCGCGTTCGCTAAAGGGTACTAAACGCCTTCCTTCTAGGCTGACCGATGATTCTGCCGACGACAGTTACTATCTGGAATTTGCCGCCTCCCGTCAAACGGCCAGGGGCCATAGACTAACGCGGTGTACAGTTAGCCGTTGTGTAGCGACAAAGCGCGCTTTCAAACGCGGCCGTTGCGGTCTCCACGCACCCCGTCTTTTTCTCCTGTCACCACCTGCCGCTATGCCCTTAATTCGGATTCGATCGCGTACGTCCAACTTTCTACGGTTTTTCCTATTAAACGTGGCAGAATGCTGCTTTACGTAGGCATACTTCCCTCAAAATTTATCTATTCAAGCGTCGGTATCGTAGAAATATTAGGTACAGGAAGAAGCTCTTGCGGATTTATTAGCTGTCAAAATGAAGTCTTTCCGGTGCAATTCAAGTTTTATTTAAGAAGAATCAAAATAAGTCAAACTTGGAAATAATTTCTGTCATTGTTGACGACTTTTTGCTGTTTTTCTGCTAACTTGCGAATACCATCGCGATGGAAACTCGGTGGCTTTGAGTCAATTACGCGAATCCAGTCGGAAAGAATTATGTCGTTTTAGAAGCCCAGTTTCAATGCAAAAGTAATGGATACTGCTAATCTAGAATTAGAAAGAGTTAACGGGATATATTGCAGTTGAGTGTTAGAAAATCGGTTTTGTGTACAGATCCTTGCAATATCACTTACAGGGTGATTCTAGCAACCAGGCTGTAACTTTGTTTCAAGTGAAATTAGAAAAAAATAATAGAGGAAGATTTTGTAGTGTTTAATAAACTCCAGCATCCTACGGCGAGATATTTTTCGCAAGTGGCATACTTTTTGCATAAACCGACTCATTTTGATACCATTCGTACGACTACCTAATAAGGCTAAATATTGAATATACAACTTCTGTTCTCGTTCGTGAGAAATAAAGTAATTTTATGCAAAAATTACTGGTATCTTGAATAAAAAACAAGGATCGTCACATCTCATTTATATAAAATTGAAGAACTTTAGTCTGACGAAAAATGAACTGAGAAGAAAAGAAAGGTCAAGTTTCGCAAATATGTGTCAGTCTGTGGTAACTGAGAATGACACTGAAACCTGCCAACTTGGCAACTTAACAAGTAAATACTTATCATCGCTTAGTGTTTGATTCCTCCTTCCTCTGTACTCGAGTGTCAACAGGTTCAAATGTTCCATAATAAACAATATCTTCGATTTCGAACAGGAAGATCCAAGGATGTAGCCTAGTTCTACGATCTCCTTGTTCGATCACAAACGTGTTCACAGAATTACCAATACGTATTTTATATATATATATATTTACGCATGAATAACATTAGAAATCTTTTGTTTAGTAGAAAAATACAAAGTGACGTGGGAAGATCTGGCTTGAAGCCAAAGTTTCTTCTTCTGCCGGTTTAGTCAAGCAGTTCAGAGCAACCCGCGAATACTTACACCTCTTCGTTATCCTACAATCATCGAAGACACCCAAATTTTAATTTGTAGTTTCGTCGTTGTGCTCGCTGAATGTAGTTACGTGGTTTTGTGTATTCGGGAGTTACACTAAACTTGACGTTTCACGTATAAGTAGCTAGGAAGTTACGTGCGGGATGTAATCTGATAAACCGCGGTGTTGATTTTGTGATAAACACGTTACATGTCACTTTTGATGAATAGAGTGATTGAGAAATATTGATTCCGTTGAAGTCCTTGAGCAAACTGCCACTGTCGAAATAACGTAACAATTGTGTTGTAAAACGTAAGTTCTCTTGCTCAGGTGTCGTGTTTAATCCTTGATTGATGTCATCGAACACGTGTAATTAATTTTTGCAAAATTATTTACGTTGATTATATTTCATTAATTTTTGTAAAATGTGTATATGTAAATTTTCACTACTTTTTTGAAATTACCGAGTATAATGAATTGGAAGTATAGTGAAACAGGATTTTAGTGCGTCCTTCTGGTATTACCTTTGATCATTTAAACGAAATTGCTTTGATTTATTTCCTATTGCTTAGAAAACGTACACGTAAATTGCAGCTCTTTTAGCAAACATGAATTTAGGTCCATTAATCACTATTAACTATTATATATTGATAGTGAAATAATTATGATGGGAAAGTGTTCAATTGAAGTTACAGCTACTAAATATTCGAATAAATCTCTTTACTGAAATGTCAGCTTCAAAATTGGAATTTATTTTTTACCAACATATTTACATTTTCGTTCTGAGAGTTTCAAATGGAGTAGCAAAATAGTGGACATTGTTCTACCGTGTTATAAAATTCTTGTTCTACTTAATGTACACACCTTTACATGTTTTTTACATTGTATGCATTGTGTACGTAACGAGCAAAAAAGTTTCTTGCCACATATGTAAAGTAAAGTGAATTAAGTATACATTATTCGACGTAGAACGCGAGACATTTATGGAGATAAATTGCTAAAGTAAGAAACACATTTCTTTTCACAAATTTTCCTAACATTTGTTATAAATCCATAAATTTCAATACTCTGTTGCACTATAGTAGATTTTATGAGCAAAATAATTGTTCGTAGACCTTTCAATAATTTGTTTAATTATCTTAATTATTTCTTTTATTTAAACCTTAGTATAATACAAATTTTATATCGCTCCAAGTATGCCGATGAAACATGTTTTATTTAATAAAAAATAAACGGTGTATATGCACATACGTTATATTTGTGCAAGTTCTATTTTAAATAATAATGTATCGTTTCTGACTGCACAAGATTGCACAAGTCAGTATCATTTATATAACCAGTTAGGATGTAGAAGAGATAAATTTATGTTATGTGTAATAACTAGGTCAACGGTGTACAAAGCGACACTACCAATTTTGCGAACGTGTATGTGATTCGAGTTAAATTCTTGAAATAAGTCCAAATTTTATTAGACGACATTTATCAGGTCATTTTGTTAAAAAGGACACACTGCTACTTACATGTACAAGCATACTGTATCGCATTCTATAGTTGAAGAAAAAAAGCATAGATCAAAGGAATATAATAGCATTTGAATTCTTTCTTTTACATAAGTGCCAAGAAAAAGTAAAATAAAAAATAAGTTAAGAGAAAATAAATAAATTGGAGAAAATGATTAGAATACATATTAGAATAAATAATTAGAAAATAAATTAAAAGCTAATAGAACGAATGAGAGATTTCTCTGCACTTTTTATCAATGATAACTAACAATTTTCACTATAACATTTATTAGGTAATAGTAAATTTATTTTTATTGCATGTTCTCTATCCCAATATCGATACTTTGTTTTAAAGATGGATGAGGATGTAAACACTGTTGAAGAACAAATTTCGAAAGCACCTAAAGCTGACAATACATTTTCTATATCGTGCATTACGGAGTTTTTCAGAAGTGGTATGTATTAGAAATTTACGTCTAAAGAAATTTATTCATTTTACGGCTAAATGGTGATACACTTGTTATCCTTCATTTTAGTCTGGCGAGACATTAAAGCTGACTTTTACTACGATGACAATAAGCCTTCAAAGAATGATTACGGAGATTACTATTTTTGTAAGTTATTTTTTCTTTTTAAACGAACTGCGAAATTTGAAAGCAAAAACTGTTGAATGGGTATTTCCAACGCGCTTGCTGCATGATGCAAATGTGAAACATGTTTGTCTATCAGTTGCCTTGTCATTCACGTGTTTTTCACGCTATGTGAAAATCGTTCAGATAAGAAGCAACAGGTTGTATTTTTGTGCTTCGTAACGTTTTGTTCTTTCAAGTATGCGATAGGTTTGTGTATTTCTTCAGGAACATGATTTGCGTTCCAACTGAGAAAATGAGAGGAAAATGCTGGCGCAACAGCGCCGTTAAATAAGAACATTCGTGTGATCTAATACCTATTAATCGATTGACGATAATTATATTTCATTAGCAAAAAATTCTTCTTTATTTGTATAAGATAAAAAATGAACTTATCGTGTGATGGTTTTAGAGTTAGCGAGTATAATCCTTATTTTCCTGTCAATTCCAACTTTACCGACTCACTATGGAATAAGATTGCAACACTGGTAGTGGTGTGAATTGAAACTAAATGTAGGTATAAAAAATAAATAAATTAGAGGCAGAATCAGTTAAGTAAATTAATTTTTTAAACTCAATCTCGGTACTTCAAATTCAGAGATATTACGTTTTCTGGCTATGAAAAGAAATTTTTAAAGTTCAACTTTTGTACGCCCGGTAGATTTCACATTTAAAGCTCAGGAAAGTATTGTACATAGCCACCAACGTGTTTAATATGCGGTGTATCTGTCATTATTCGTTGCGTATGATGCAATAATTATCTATGTTTCGTTCTGTTCTTTGAAATCATTTCGAACATACAGGGAGTTCGGTTACTCCTGGGAAAAAATTTAAAGGATGATTCTAGAAGCCGATATCAAACGAAAATCACGAATAAAAAAATTGCGTTTGAAGCTTGCTTTTTTAGTTATTACCGTTTAAAAATATCCCGGTAGACGAGCAAACCTCCCTACAACAGCGAATATAGGTCACGTGAAGACACGAGGGGTAGTACAGCGATCCCCAAAACCAACGACATATGACTGGTGGTAATGTCGTTTACAGCGCCAAATGTCACTGCCTTCTTCTCTATGTCTTATACGAGATAAAGTGCTGTCCATGTATCGTTGATTTTGAGGATCACTGTACCCCCCGTATCTTCACGTGACCCACATTCGCTGGTGTAGGGAGGTTTGCTCGTTTACAGGGATATTTTTAAACATTAATAACTAACAAACGAAGCTTCAAACACAATTTTTTCGTTTTTGATTTTCGTCTCGTATCAGCTTCTACAATCACCTCTTAAATTTTCTCCCAAGAATATCTGAACGTTCTATGTACAGTATATTCTCCACAAATGTCAGACCGCAAGGAAGCTAAACCGGACACTCGTAGAGTCAGGGACTACGTTTTCGAGCCTCGCGCCCGCCTTTGTAGTTTGCCGAACGTAGACAAGGACAGCGAATAAAAGATAAGCATGAAATGTGAGTCGAGGCAACCAAGCGATTTACATTTATTTTATTTTAATTATTCTAAACATTTGAGGCACTCCAGTCACTGATGACCACCATGGCCATATCGAGGAAACAATCTAATGTTAATACTTATTGAGTGATTAATTTAATTTCATAATATATCGCTTTGGATGAATTACAAAAACAAATTGCTAAAAAATTACATTAAATACCTGTACACATTATCCGTCGAATGTAGAGGGAGAGCCACCGTTTGGTTGCCAATTGTTTATCACAAAGAGTCGGCCTACCTCCACGTAAAAAAAAAAAATTGTAGGGTCGATTCCACAAGTGTCAGTAAAATGTGGGGTCGATTCGGCAAGTGTCAGTAAAATGTGGGGTCGATTTGACAAGTGTCAGTAAAATGTAGGGTCGATTCCACAAGTGTCAGAAAATGTAGGGTCAGCCTACATCCAAGTAAAAAAAAAAAAATGTAGGGTCGACTCCACAAGTCTCGAAAAAAAAATGTAGAGTCGATAGAAGAAGAAAAGCTGCTAAACAATTAGAATTATGTAACGATAGAAATTATTGCAATAATGCAAAGATGCAATTGAAAAATCGCAGAAAAGTCTGATACAAATGTTTGAAAAGTAAAATATATAAGATGAGATACAGTATCTTACCACGTAATGTAACTTTTTATTGTGTAACATATTAAAAACACTGTTTGGGAAAAATTTGTCACAGAATTGCATTTCTTATTTAATCTTCCTTTACTGCTACTTCTTGTGAAATTTTATGTCAGAAAATTGAAAATTATGTCAGAGATTGCTAATTTGCTACTGGCAGATCGATGTTAAAATTTGATGTTAAATGGAACTTTCATATCTACCATAGTATCTGAATAATTTTTCAAGGTATTTTATTAAGAAACGGGCACATAGTGTTCAGTTTTCTATCTTATAATTAACTTGCTTTATCTTACAAACTACTTAAAGTTCAAACTTTCAACTGTGTGTGAGCGTGGACGTAATTATTCTAAGAATATCGCGCGCTATTCGTAGACAATTACGTCGTGAAAAAGCTCGAAGGATCTGAGTGATCGAGAATTGATATTCGCGAGAAGATTATTATTCTGTGTTTAGTATAGACGATAGTAAAAATGCAGAAGGTAGTTTTGTTAATTATGCTAGAAATGAGTCGCGTGTCTCTGTAAGAAAGCGCTCACATGGTATTCGGTACAATTTTCTATCTTAGAATTACTTATTTTATTTTACGAACTAGTTAAAATTAAAACGCACGCATCCCACGACGTGTAAAATATCTTCCAACTTATTTTATCTTATGAATTACTTAAAGTTAAGATTCGCTTGGTTCACATTCTCATACTTTACAGTGGCTTATTTTATAATACACGCGTATGGCACTCTGTACAATTTTCTATACATTCTTCATACAGAAATTTAGATTAAAATTAGTAGGGAAGGGAAATATCTGAAAAGAATAATTTTTAATATATTAATTAAATAGAAGGAATTTATTTGCAAGTCAAATTTACAGTTCAAAACTGGAGAATTCGTCGAAGTATATAATTTCTCGATTTCTAATGATTTTTGGGGTATTAAAGCAAGTATATGTTTATTACTTCGAACTTCGAGAGACATTTTCAACCGTTCGTTGTGAACGATTGTCAATATTATGAAATACCTAAATTTTTTTGAAATATACCTATCAAACTTTCATCAAAATCTGATTCTGATGTTCAATGTGTTAGTGAATAATTGAAGAAAATGAATATTCCAACTAAAGTACATAATATGAAATTCTGAAATTACTGAAAATGAATAAATTTGATTATTTCTAACGAATAAATAGTGTATACCTGAAATATTTCTCTACAAATATTTAATTAATAAAGAAAAAGATGCGACTCACCACTTACCACACAGCTGGACATTGTAACATAGATTTCGTTGCATCTGTTCATCCTCTCAGATCCATCGAACTTTTGAAATTCCCTCAGTGAAGCATTTGCATCCTCCAAGCATCGAATTTTGGTTCCACCACACAGTTTTGAGTCCTCCAAGCCTTGAATTTGGTTCCACCAGTGGTCCAATGTCAGTTTGAATGACCCAATGTCAGTTTGAATGACCCAATGTCAGTTTGAATGACCCAATGCCAGATTTGAATGATCCAAAGCCAAACTGAAAGACCCAAAGCCAGTTCGAATGACCCAATGTCAGATTGAATGACCCAAAGCCAGATTTGAATGACACAAAGCCAGAGTTGAATGACCCAAAGCCAGAGTTGAATGACCCAAAGCCAGAGTTGAATGACCCAAAGCCAGAGTTGAATGACCCAAAGCCAGAGTTGAATGACCCAAAGCCAGAGTTGAATGACCCAAAGACCCA
>NW_017100150.1:2360833-2377712 GCF_001263275.1 Habropoda laboriosa | reverse complement strand
CGATTTGGTTTAGTAGTTAGTTGTGTTGTGTATTACCAGCTGTAAAGCATAATACTATAATCCTATGCTTAAAATTTATTTTCTTGTGGCCGCCTGACAGCACCTGTAAATCTGGCGTAACAGTGAACGTGTTAATAAGTAAATGTTGTTCAAATTATGTCGCGTTTTATGTCATTTTCATCAGAAAAATCTCATCAATATGTTAAGAGAAATTGCGGGATAAAAAAACGTAAAATTACAGAAATTATATTTTTCTATTATGATTCGTCGAGCCTTAAAATCTCGTAAAGGAAACGGACTGGTGTAGCGTTACACCCTTGACCGACTGCGAGAGAGATAACATGGGCGCAGCAATGATGCAGACCTAGGCGTAGGACAATCTGTACTGTCACTTGTAGAATCCAAACTTACTGACTCTTGTAGAGAATTTACTGTATATACATAAAACATTGTTTTGTGAAAATATTGTTACACTTTCTCGTTGCAAGTCCTACCTACAAACGAAAACTTTGAGGATTGATTCCACCGCCGCAAAATGATTTTCTACCGAAAACAAAATTTGACATACCTCAATATGCTCTACGTTCTCGCAAAGTTTCATTAAATTCACAATTTTCGAGTTGGGTGATTTTCTTTGTGAATATAATCTCTGAGCTCTCCACTTTAAATTGCAGAGGGCATAAGAGAACCTCTGTTTTTTTCCCGATCGGTAAGTAAAATCTCCAAAGGTAGTACATTTGCTCTGAATTTCCTCTACGACTATGAATTGCCTGAAATTAGTATTCTACTTGTTTGCAATTTCATGGTCGCACTTAATTTCAATTTCTCTTGTTACCTTATTCCGTGATGAATTGATAACATTGGCAGTGATACGAAAATGATAAAGGAGCTGTAAAGCTTGCAAACCACATTACAACAGTGTGTTGGTAAGATTTATTCTAGACTTCGTCTGTGGTGCATCGCCAAAATACGATTTATCAGTCCATTTTAAACCGAAATAACTTCTGCGGATACAGTGTTTTATGTCATAAAATTGACAAAGGTATTTTTATGACCATTCATAGAAAGCGCCAGTGGCATTTACTATAGGAAGAAGCATTTGGTTTTCTTATCGCTAAATTTCATTTACGTATTTATGCTGAATTTTAATTGCTAATAAATTTAATAAATACAGCATACTTTTAGTATGTTATATTATATATTTGAAACACTTCATCACAGCAATAATGACTATAGAGACCTTATGACTTAGTCAGCGCCGGCATTATTTTGACTTCAAACAAAAATATTTTGTATAATTTCTTTTTCTGCGTTCGTCGTTTTGAGAATATCTTAGTAAAATTTCAAATTTTACTGATACAGATAATCTTGTTGAATTCATAATATCGAATTTCTATGCAAATCAATTGCTATCGCTAAGAAGGACAAACGTGTGTAATAATAACGAGCTCATATTTCTGCGGATCGACAGATATATCGACTTATTACCACCTCAATATGCTGCATTTGAACTAAGTAAGAGTAATCGATAAGTTTCTGTGGCATCGTGAAAGTTAAGTATGATATGAGATTTTTACCTTAATTTCAATTTCATCTTCTTTTGAATTTATTTCGATAACGGACATTATTCGACATATTTCTAAAATATATATTTATTTCTGGACATTTATCAAATTCATGGTAAGGAAGTGTATTCTTATTTCAAGAGTAATCACCCCCTCGCGAGTAACTGCAAAATATCGCAATCGAGTGTTCTGCATACATTACACCGTAACCTCTTTCATCCTCGCCGCGTGCGTTTTATCTAGAATTTCACACAGTGAAGACTTTCACAATTGTGTTACGTTTCACCAATGGGTCTGGCCAACAGTTACAAATCGGCGTATTATTTTTTGATAAAACGTTGTTTATGGATGAATCAATATTTACGAACCACGGACAAATAAATACACGGAATATTCAGTAGTGGGTTGTCGAAAGTTCTCGTTTGTTATAACGAGTGGACCACAAATGTCCGTGGAATGTTAATGCGTGACGCGGAAATACAACATTTTGTAATACTTTACAGAGTACGCAGAAATTGTTTTAGACAAAAGTTTAGCTATATTTTCTCCTTTTTTAAAATCGGCTTTTCTACTCATATTTTTCAAAGTAAAAATGCTGCTTTTAGTTGTTTCGATGAAACTCCAGCTCTCTGTACTATTTTTAATTATTTTTGCAATACTGTCGCTTTCTGAAGTAAATTTTATTAGCTGCGTTCAAAACGAATGGAGATATCGTAAAAATGTAGAAATAGAGTACTCTATCGAGGATGTATATATCTAACAGTTCTGTATTTAACACAATATGGTATAATAGTATTAATATAGTACATAATGATTCTCAACGGATTGCTTCATGAGGTGGGTACATCTTCTTGCTTATATCCTGCTGCGAAGAAAGGAGGTTAACAAGCATGGAACTGACGCTTTATGTATGTAAATGGATTTTCAGTAGGCTTAAATTGAAGAGGTTCGAGCTGATTTCGGTGCATGTACGAATATTGATCGACTCATTAAAAATGTTTTCAACTGAGACAGTACAATAGAAAGTGTCACACATATTTGTATCTATGCTTAACTATTATAATTGAAAGAATCAATGAAACTTAAAACTACACATGAAACAAATTTTCTAGAATTATCGTCAATAGTCATGTCTATTTTTCTTCTTTTTTGACATTAAAACAGGTGGATGTGAAACATTACATTAACCCTTTTGTGAGCGAATTATTTTGATAAAAATTTGTCATTTATTTGTCGGTCATTAAGAAAGGGTTAAGATAACGTAAAATGGTTAAAATTCTGTTGTATGCTATAATTTTCTGTGCTTAAATTAAAACAAATTTATATACGCAAGGATAAATATTACTGTAAATACTGTTTCCAAAAAGAATATAGAATAATTCATAAGATAAAACATAGTATAATATTTGAAATATTAACTTTAATAAATTTATAAATTTCATTTTCATTTATTTCAGTGTTCATACTTTTTGTTACAGTTTCTTATTTCTGTTATCATTGATTCGCCTTTTAAAATAATCTAATTTTTTATGGTATTCCACAGGAACATATATCAAATCACTAATTTATGTGATAACATTGTTGCGAAGGTATTCCAATGCTTTACGATTTTAAACCCAAATATATACATTAGGTATCGCTACTATTTTATTTCATTAGAATCACGAAACTACGTGCTTACATGGAATTGCAACGTTGATAAATCCTCTAGTGACAATATCATTCGAGTAAACCTAATTATTACCTTAAAACGTTCGATACTCCCCTGAAAGTCTGTATCTATTTCTACAAAATTTATTCCAATTCTTGTTCGTTGCTTTTCTCAATCTCGGAAAATTTTTTAAAAGAGATCCGCGGAAGAACATTTTGAAAGATGAATCACAGATATCCTTCACGCTCCGGGCATTGGCCCCGTTTGTATTTCGCAGGATATGTATACCAGAGACGTTTCTTAATCTCCGCTGTCCTATATTATCGAGGCTCAATCCGCTTTTATTCGCAACGATGAAAAGTTCTATCGTATTCGACAACGATCTGCCTGTTGTGCAGGTTGCCTTACACAGCCGTAGCTTTAGTCGACACTTTATCACTTTCATCGCCCAAGAAAACTTTTGCAATTAACGCTGTGTCAGTTGGAGAATGTTAATTTGACCAAGTTACCAACGCCCTCTGTGCGGTGAGTGCCGTCATTTTATTATACATTATTCTGACGTGATTACGATTTTCTCCTACCGACCAGCTGTTTCTTTCTATTCTCTTCCGACACGTATCTCACATTTTTTCTCCAAAAATTGTGTTTTCTTTTTAAACAGATAAGTATGTTCAATCGCGTATGCCGCTTTGTTCGCTCGATTTTAGCGAACGTTTGAAATTTTATCCACGATGGAATCTACAGAATTTGAAATTTGTTTGAAACGCTATGAATGAATATGTTGAATTGCATGTGCTACTTTGTTTGGCCGCTTTTAGCGAACGTTTGAAATTTAATCAAAGATAGAATCTGCAATATTTGAAATTTATCTCCGTTTCTCTCCAAAAAACTATATTTCCTTTTTTAAATAAAGGAATACGTTCAATCGCATCCCGAATTCATACTGCACGCCGCTTTGTTTGGTCGACTTCGGCGAATGCTCGAAACTTAATCTACAACAGTATCTACGGTATTTGAAATTTTACCATCATTTTTTTCTCTGTGTATCACTTGCATCCGTATGCAGATCTGACAATTTTACGCGAGTTTTCAGGTTGCGATGTCTTTACGCATCTCGACAGGTTTCCATAATATCGACTTTTTGTTCGAAATAAAATTCACGTGCATGTGACGGAAGCGTAGGAAGACATTGTGTACTACGTCACCGGAAATTGACGAATGAAACGGCTAAAATGGATTGTACGTTATATAGTTTTCGTCCAGTCATTGTCCAGCGGCATAGAAAAATGGCACAGAAGAGAGAAACGAAAATCACTGCAATTGGCTACATTTGCTCTTGTAGGTGGAATTTTCACACACCGCTTTCTCTGCACGGTGGTCACTTGCGTGTCACTGAAAACTGGTAGAGCTGTCGAAAAATCGATGCTGCGTTAATACACGATCGGAATGTTGGTACTTATTCGAGCAGTGGGGACGTGGAAAAGTAGAAAAGGAAATGTAACTGTCAGGCGACAGTGTTGATAGGCTAATATCGAGAATGTCAGATACTTTTTCAAAAAATACCACCGACCTTGCGAAAAGAAACTGTGTACTTTTAAATCTTGAAAATACAAGCTTTTATGCCATTTTTATGTTATTAATTGCACTTAGTTACTTCAGTTTCGTTAGTCTGTGTGTTATGTGACACATTTTCTTCTTTGTAAATTAATACTCTTACAGCTTATAATACTTGAAAAATTTCTGGATTAAACAGAGAGGTATACTTAATGAATGTGAACCAATAGTATTTCAAGATTTATGGGTACTTTTTCATATGCTCGTGTAACATTTTGTGTTTTAAATTTGAAAAAGGAAATTTGAGTTTTGACATTTGTTTGGAATTATTCTCGATATCTCTATGATATTCATTATTGCTCTCTATAGAACTATAGCGTATCATTCTTTCTTCTGATTATTAATTGAATTCTACTAACTCGATCAGTTTCGACAAACGAATGTCACAGAAAAAATAAGAAGAGTGAATGCAATTAAAGGTGAAGTTTAGTAAAATGTGAAAAAGCATTCAATTTTCATTAATATCCCACGTTATTATTATTGCACAACAATTACTCTCGAAATTTCTGTCGTAACATAAAACACTGACATGAATTCACAAATTATATTTAATTGCAGTTATTTTGTAAAGTACTTTTATTTCTGTCTTTTCCTTTCAACGAAACGCTTACACAAAGAACCGAACAATAAATATTTCTTCAGCTGACAATGCTCCGGGAAACTGTAGCATTGATGCATTCGTGATTAAACGTATACTCCCAGAAGCGTTGACTATCCGCAGCAGTAATTGTTCCATCCCGCCAAATATTTCCTTTATTCCAGCTGTTTTAAGATGGCACAAGTCACCAGCAACCCTCCTTTTGTAATTTCAGCTTCATTAATTGTTTCATTACCTTTTCTCCGTTCGATGAACAAAAATATAGGAAACGTCTGCTTTAAATGAAACGGGGAAAGAGACAAATATTCATCGTACGAAAATTATTTCCTCCCTTCGTTTAATTAACTTTTCTATTTGCCTACGTTTCCTTTCAACAATCCTATCTATTCTTCGTTCATCGTACCTGATCACGAATATCGTCCAATATAAAATATCCATACAGAAAGAAAAGAAAAACAAAAGAGCAGTTTAACCCTTTCGCTCACGATAAGTTTAACTCTTTCGGTACACCCACGCTCCACAAAAGCGGTCGCTCATTCACAAAGAGCACGAATACAATTCGTTACACTTATTTTCACACTTTAAACACAATTTATCTCCGTCGACTAAAGGTCAGGCAACACCAGAGTGCGCCGAACATTTAAATATCACGAAACTGTCGATTTCCGATCGTAAGTATTTTTATTTTTATACCAACGTCGAGTAACAACCGTTTCGTCCACTGAAATGTAGTAAGAATTTTTTATCTCAATTGTGTCGTAGCGAAAAAATCAGTTTCAGAAGCAGGAGCGATTTTTTTCGCTCCGAGCGCAGTCGAGAGCGGCTGTCGGGGCAAGTGACGTCACAGTAGCGAATGGAGTGGGAGTATAGGCTGTTGGTGATCGCGATCGCGAGGCACCTCGTACTCTTTTCAGCACGCACGGTCACTACATACCGCTTTTTTAGGCCGGGAGAATAGTAGTCCATTCATACAGCGCTCCCCACCACAGGATCGTTACTCGAGTGGGCGTGGCCTACGGCTCGGGTATCGCTCGGCGCTCGAGTTTGTCCGACCACTTCGCGTAGAGCAACTTCGAGATCGGTTTTCGGTTAACCCTTTGACTTTTAATAACGCGTTAGACTTGTGGTGCAGATTATTGTCAAGATATTGTGAGAAAATCCGTCCGGAAGACGGTGAAGCGAGCGTCTTGAAGCCAGGCCCAGCGCGCTCGGTGGGGAGACAGCGCTCCCCACCACTGGATCGTTACTCGAGTGGGCGTGGCCTACGGCTCGGGTATCGTTACAAGTGAATTACAATACATCTGGAGGAAGTTTCTCATAGGAATTAATTGTGAAAATTTTAAGCAGACTTTTAACTATCGCTAACTATTAACTCCACAAAATTTCAATTAATTTTCTGCACTATTCAGAGTGAGTAGCAAGGCTTCTATGAAAGTTTATAGAATGCGAGCAAACAATAAAAACTTTCGCTGTTCGCTAAAATAAGAAAACATAAAAATCTTCCTTTTTCTTGTGACTTAATTTCGTCACATTTGTAACAAAAACGAGGCAAAAATATATTTCTCTGTTATCTGTCGAAATATTTTAATAATTACTCCTTGCACTACAGCGAAAGGATTAAATTACGAAATTAATAAGATAAAAGGAACCTGGTATTTGCATGTATGCATGCAGTATCGAGTTCCCATCAGGTTCTACGTCCTCGAACCAATAATGCATCTGTCACAAGCGTTCGAACTGTTATTCGACACATTCGTTGTCCGCCAACTGAGAATGAATTTTATGACCGCATGTTTGTCTTCTACTGTCTTGGATCAATCGTTCCCAACGAATCGTTGTTCTACCCGGAGATACAAGTGGCATCGCGACGTTTGTCGAGAAAAATAAGAAGATTGGAAGTTTTATCTTTGGGATGATGTCTAGACAGCTCGCGGGATTCGTATACAAGCGGAAACAGTTGTTCCACATCGGACGTTTCATGTGATGTAGAGAAATTGCGCAATTAGAGGCTGGGTTTCTTGTAGAAGTTGATTCCCCTGACTGTTTCGCTGTTTCATTTTAATTTCCAATTGTGAATATAACTAGTAAAAATACCGTTTCGAAGTTACTTCGTTAAAAGGCTAATTTACCAATTTCTGTTTTGATATACTTCAATTTTTGTTTTATTGGTAATATCATCGATATATTAATTTCACATTTTGTTTATATTACTCGACAATTCGTTCGTCAGAATTGAGAACGTTAAAGCTTGCTTTCATCTGTAAAATTACGTCATTTCGTTGTCCTATCTTTTTACAATGGCTACAACAGTAGTTTTAATTAAATGTAACGTAGCGCCAATATCACAGTAGAACTTCTTCTCGCGATGGAACGTAATAACTCGTCGTGACCTATATTTATAAAAGTGATATATAAAATTTGAAGATTCTGATAGCCGTTAGTCCTTTGATATCGTGTATCTACAATTTTATTTTCATCTTACGTACACTTTGCATGCCTTTTCCTATAATATTCCATATGATGTAATGTGTACGAAAGGATTAACCCTTTCGTGATCGAATAATTATTTTTTGAATATTAAATGAATATTAAATTTAGATCAATTTTGTGTTCTATCTCGCTGGTCACGAAAGGGTTAAATAAATTCGGTATTTATACATTAAGTTCATTACTATCGAAATTACAAGGGGAAGGTGTGAATTTGTTTCGTACAAAAATGGTAGAAGTATTTAGAATAATAAGGATTATTCTTTACTCCAGTTTAATAATTTGTGACGAATTAGTCAAAAATTTATCGCACGAAGCAATTAGGTACTGTTATTGAGTCCCACAATTTCAACGTCACATTGCTGAGAAGAAAAAGTTTGTCAATTTTAGAAGATAACAGTGTTTCTGTATCGGAGGGTTATATGTTTGAGTAAAGTAGCAATGATTTCTCTCGAAGAATGAAGCTTCATAGCCCTCTTCTGAAAAATGTATGAAGCAAACTTTCATCAGAACATTGCTTCTAAGTAATACAGCTGGAAACGAGCAAGTTTGATTTTTCAGTTTGCACACCTCTATTCTAAATAATTCTTTTTTACTGTCACTTCTTTTTTGTCCCGTTTTCATCCTTACAAGAGTGTACCCCTGGGGTAAAAGCACTGATTATGTTTACACTGCACATACCCGCACAGTGTTAAAAGGTATAAAGAAACACTTCACTTTACTTTCTTTGTTGAAACGGTGCTTGAGAGGTTCTAAATTCTTTTATAGTTTAGCTGCTGAAATTTTTGCAAAAAATTCTCTTTCTGCGTTTCACACGGGACGCTCTGTATATACTTCGAATAAAATTCTCAAGAGAAAGCTGTGCTTTACATTGTAACGATAATAATGTTAACGCAGATTTCTCATATGTGGAAAACTTTTTAATACAGCGCGTAATTAATCTCAGAAGAAGATACTCAAACGTGAGTTGCAGGTTTCAATGTAATTTATCTCGATGAATTTTTATTATAATATCAAATATGGGATTCAAACTCTCATTTTTTTAATATCAGAAAAATTAGCAACTTCAAACAAATTATTTAATTATTAACATTGCAAACCTGTGTCTTCGTTACTACAAATTGCCACGTTTTCAAAGCTTTCTATTATTTTTTCATACTCACCTTCTCACTTTAAAAAACACAAACGTGATGTTTGTAAACTCAGAATTTCATAAGCTTTAATTTATTAATTTAATTTACTGTAGAAATATTTCTCAAAATAATTGAAATAGGAAAAGTCATTTCGCGTTGACAAAAATACTAGTTCCTAATATTGCACTTCTAATAGCACAGAAGAAGCTGATATATGCATGCAATAGTATCTGTTTCCTTTCTGCCTCTTATTAGTAAATGTACTCGCTACGAACTTCCAAATGAAAACCATTTCAGCTAATATCGTGCACAATGTATGGCACTGGACATACATTCTTTCTCGCATTTCGTTTGACACCGTTTTGACTTGGATGCCTTATAGGTTGTTTTAGCGGAAGAGATTGATGAAACATTGTGCTCGTAACCGCAGGAGATACAATTTTATCAGTGTAATGGACAGTGGATAACTGCATATCGTGCCGGACGCAACGAGTTTCTGGCTATGCATTCAACGAATTGGTTTGCCAGACCCAAACCCATAGTCGAACGTGACGAGATTGTTGACCGTCGTTGATTGTTTACAAAACGACTCCCTACAATGCAGACCTTATTTGTCCCTTCGGGAGGTGTAGTCTGACGTTCACTTCAGTCTATGTTTACCAGATATTCGAATTAAAAGTACGAAAAATGTGCTAGGCACATTGATCGGCCAAGTTGCGAGTTGACTTACGTTTTTGTTGTGTTCTCAAGCATACAGTGTACATCCTCTGCAATTAACGTGTTAATTAAACCGAAGCAAATGACGCGGCAGATTTCGAATATTCAACGTAGCCTGCGAAAATTACCGTGTTCGATTCAGAACTTTTTTCGTTTTTGCTGGTACCTGAGAATTGAATTTTTGTAATGCAAAATTATTTGTAATTTTCTTTTTTTTAGCATTTATCGTTTCGTTATATGTTTGACATACCCTGCGAATGTTTTTGTTTGCTAAAATTAGAAATAAAACGTGAATATGTTCAACTTTTACAGGACAGAGTAACTGGGAAATGTGTAACGTGTTTGTGTGTAAAATTCGAATAGAACTTTGTGCATTTTCATGCATTTCATATTAAAGTAGACTGTAGTATTTTTGACGTGTCCTACATTCGTTGTTTTAAAGTTCGTCAACCACAGGGATGTCTTTAATTGTTAATAACTATAAAACAGAGCCTCAAACGCAATTTTTTAATTCTTGATTTTAGCCTTGTTTTGGCTTCCAGAATCATCCCTTAAAATTTTGCCCAAAAGTGACCGAAAACCCAGTATTTAAAGCAGATTTATACTATTTTTTCAGATAGAGAGCAGTACCAAAACGATTCTATTGTCTATTACTCTATTATTTCTGCATCCGTTATGAAAGTACGTCTACGAGTACTAATTGCAAATCGAAAATTGCTCGAAGACAAGGTACACTGGTCAAATGACTTATTTTTCGCTTTTAACAGTGTGTTTCTTTTCGCATTTCTTCCAATTCCCAAAAACACGCCCAATTTTCCATTCTTCAAACATCTATCCTATTTAGTCTTATCAATTTTCTACATTCCCCACCTCATTATTTGACCGGGTTACTCTGGCCACCATTCAAGATATTGATCCACACTTGTTAGCAGAAAATTACTGATTCGATCATTTTTCTAACAAACAAGTCGTATTCCTCCCGCGGGATCTTCATTAAATGATACGTTAATTAAACTGACGAGCTGACTTGGAGCAAAAATTGGATCCAGATTTATGCAACCGCGTGTCAAACTTAAATATATCAAATTCCTTTCTTTCTTTAATATACATCTACATATATATATAGGCCACATGGCGAGTATTAAAGTCTCTTATCATTATGCATACTTCCAATTCTTTATTATTTTCCGAAGAACCTCTCCCAGATGGTAACCATCACCGTACTTTATTTATTTCTCATTCTGCTTCGAGTTATCTTCCATGACCTATTGATCCGAACGTCAGGTAGCAAATAAATGCGATCCTAAGGTGGCCCATGATTGATATCGTGATTAAGATGGGTAGATAGATATATAGAGCCCACATTTTCGAGTTTTGAGTGTCTCGATCCTCTCTCCGAAGAAATGTTTAATAGCACCAAGAAAGCTATATAGATTTAAAAAAAAAAATAAAAAAGTGACAAGTGTTAAACGAAGTTCTGTACGTTTAGCATGTATTTTGGTGTGTACTTTCTCAGTTTCGGCGTGTAATTCGGTGTATCTTGCAAAACACAGAGATTCGTTAAAGCGTCCGAATATTTAAGACTTCTAAGCAGAGGGTTGATAGTTAAATTATGTAGATGTGCCTATCCACTGATTTTATCGTTATCTTTCATCCTCCCTTCATTCCATTCGTCCTGTACAAAAGATCGTAGCCCAGTGAGTCCTTTGATGGTGGTGTGATGGGTGCCCGTGGCAACAGGTTACCTAGCAACAGTAAACCTCTTACATCCCTCGTTGGCCACGGCACAGTTGCTGACGCCACTGTTGCTGCGTTATCGTCCTCTTCGTTTCCTTTCTTTATACCGTTCCGGATATCGCCTTTTTTCTCATTAGTTCTCTCGACTACAGATGGATGATTTAGGTTCGTTCGATGTTTATGGTCGTTCTTCTTTAAAGATGCCCCTTTTCCCTCTCTCTCTGTCTCGAAGATCCGGAAAGTTTAGCTTACGGAATACACCTTTATCGATATTCCACCGCTGCCACGTGAAGCCACAGCGAAGGGGTGGATAATAAGGGACTCTCTTCTTTTTTCCTTTTTTTTCCCCTTTCTCTCTGCCAACGAGCCTCCAGAGGGTTTTCGAGGAAGCCAACACAGACCTTCGGGATATTTCCAATTGTTCATCATTATATCGAACGCACGGAGACGCGAGGCGAAGTTTTGTTTCGGTGCTCCTCTCCTCGATTATCAGAGTAATTCTACCGCCTGTGGCGAGGCGAACGTTTCGCTACAGAGTCAATTTTCCTGCGAAACTTTTGCCGCACTTTGCCAAACTCGATACATCCGTAATCGTTTCAATATTAGAACTGTAATATACTTGATAAAGTTACACTTATTTTCCAAGTTCTTCTCATATTCCGTGTACACTGCTGTTCGGGAGTATTTCGACACCCTTTGTGTTCGCACAGAAAGTGTCGTGTGATTCAAATTACATTTTTGCCGGCAAATTTAGCGACACACATTAGCAGAAATTTTTATTATTGGAATAATTTTTTTGGGGGGTGTTTCATGTTTTAGTGACTGTTTAGGCTTGATTCACGCTCACCGAGTGTCTTAACAGTCCAGTTAGCCCGCACTGATTTGGCTACTGTCGAGTAATACCGTGTAGTTTGCCTTTACTTCAATATTGCAGCGTGATATTAGCCCTTTGCAGTCAAAGATCTTTTTACTATAGAGAAGTAGCAAATCTTGCTACTTGCTTGTGCTAAAACATTGATATCTAAAGCTTGTTTATTAAAAAATTATGAATTATTAATTAAAACACACTTATCAACTAATATAACCATTTTATTTCAATGTTTAATGTATTTTTATTTTGCACAAGGTTTTGGCTCTTTCAAATTATTTCACTGTTTAGACGTTTATGGGAGGCCAATAGACCCGGTGTCCTGTAAAATATCAGCTTTAAGAGAGCCTCGATTAATTATTTACCATGTGGTAAACAATAACGTCACTTTTCAGACGCCGCTCGAGTGCAAAGTGTTTGTTGTAAAGCATTGAGTTTCAGTATAATATTCATGCATGAAACAATTGCTTATTGTCGTTTATAATTTATAATTTGTCATTGTACGGTGTCTGAAGGCAAAAATTCCTATGTCGAAGTGTACGTATTTCATTTTTACTTTATTATAATTATTCATTCATATTTATTTAACGATAGATTTCGATTTCGAACGTATTTGTAAGTGACAAACAGGTGTCTGTTTGTATAAAAGAAGACGACACAATATTTTTCAAGGTTTTCTTTCACTTATTTACTCACTTTAAAATTTTTTCACAGCAACGAGAATATTCAAATGTTGATACGATAATAATTACGTTCCTGTATTATACACGAACGTAATTTAAGTGTTACGCGTGACGTATCGAGAGAAAATAATACATATTTCGCAGTGATTAAATTTGCACTTGTTTATAGATGAATAAACACAAACGTGTGCCATTTAAATGCTGCTCGTATAATTCAGTTTGACATCAACTAATAATTCAGAATATCCTGCTTTTAATTAATCATGCTCACAATCGTAATAACTGAAAAATAATTTATAATTGAATACACCAGTATCTGTGTTGCGTAATTTATTTTTAAAAGTGCAATTTAAAGTTACGTCCACTCATTTTTCCAATTTACTCGTTGTTATATATTGTTTTCACTTAGATTGGTAAAAAGTTGTAATTACATTCTTTCTCCTATTGATTATCCTGGTACATATGGAAGAGTAAGATTAAGAGTCACCGTATTGGGCAAAGAACGACACACGGCGATTAATCATTTTGACAGTCGTAATCTTCGCGAAAATTATCAGGCGTCTTCCTGCCAGGATCGTTTATCTATCGTTATACGAGGTGGAAAGAAGACAATGGACAGTGAATGTGACTTGCGCCTGTGCAGACTCCGATATATTTGTTCCAGCAATCACACTTTTTTCAATTAGTCTGTTTCACTTCTATCTTTCGCTTACTCACTGTCCACTTATTTTTTTAATATCGATTTCAGAACTGTAATTCTGTTGTTAATGTGATCTGCGCGTGGTCCCCAGACTTCAGGCTCATTATTTTTGCGAATAATTGAACGGAGATAGACGCGAAATTTTATGGTTTCAATTATCTGCTTATTTGATGGAGACTAGTATAGTATTTAATTCAACGGTGTAGCTCCATTTTATCGGCTTGTTGCAAAATTTATTATACAAGGATTAGAAAATATTCTTATCGGTAATTTCCTTAAATTGATGAATTTTAATAATTTAAGGAAATTACCGGAAAGAGGGAATGAATAAAAATAAAAATTTATAGGAAATAGTAAGAGGTCGTGTACAATCCTTGGTCTGTCAAAAGTTTAGGATCACCAGCGAATTCACCCTTGATTCGTAATTTCTAATTACAAAAATGACCAAAGTTAGAAATGATAAAAATTCTTAAATTTGCTATCACTTTTCCGAAAATTTTCGTGTAACTTGCAGCGCACAGTGATCCGAAACTTTTGGCAGTGTAAATGTGCTAGATGAGGGAAATTCGTGGTATAACTGTTTCCCACATGATTTATGACGAACCAAGTTTCCTGCTCGATGGCTGTTTCACACGAAATATTTGTGAACGTTGGAAATTCTGTCTTCCTAATTTATCCATTTACACCTGAGCAATCGAATCCTGTATTCTACCGTTACAATTCCGGAATTTCTCATCCACGAGCGTGCCGCGCATGTTTTCTCTCATAGGAAAGGAAAACTACTGCGAAACGAAGGAACGAGTACTGTTGCTGATTATCCGATTGATTTACACGCAGCGCGGAAAAAGCACACGTGATAAGGGAAAAGGTAGATGAGCGTTTTCTGCGCAGCGTACAGCACGTGCGTGGAAAACGCTCATCTAGTAGCTCTCTTGAGGTGATTGCGTCTTTTATCTTTACACCAGTTTTATTCGGTTGGCGTGAAGAGTTTGGTATCCAGTCGCGTGTAATAACTGATTTATCCTAGGAGTATTGTGCATTTCCAGAGGCACAGTTCAGAATTTCATTTAGATATGCGAGCGGAGTCGAGAAGGCTGTGTACTTACAATTAGTAGCTACCTGGGTGATTTCTAAGGTATTTAAATGCCACGATGTGTAAATAATGTATGTTGCACTTTTTATATGGAATTACATTTAAATCAAATAATTGTCGAAAACTGTTATTCGAAAGAATAATATTAAATTTACCATACTAAACAGTAGAATTTATTTCTCATATCTCTTCATCAGAAAAAACTTTCGTACCAATGCAAATATTAGCTCAGAAATGTATTAAACATTTCACTGTTTTGGAAAGTAATTTTTCATTGAATGTCTGAAATGTTCGAAAATGTGCATTTTTCAATGCAAATATTTCGTCGTCCAGGTATGCACTAAACATTTTGCTCTTTTTTGCACTGGAGCACTGATACTTCCTCTCTTTACTTACAATTTAAAAATGTTCATCTCTATCAATTCCGATAGATGACACATTTTAGAAATTTTGACTTGTCATGGAAGCTCGATTGTTCTAAAATGCGAGAGCGCCTGATTGTAACTTTGTCACCGAAGTCGAGGTAGAACTGGTTCTTAGGTGCAGACGGGATCATCTTAGGCAGTGAAAACTAGCCGAGAATCGAGAAAACAAGGAGGCAATTAGTAAGGATGATAGTTAAAGGGATGAAGGACTCTGGTACCTGTCCAAAGCAGACGTCAGATACGTTCTCTGTTCCGGTTAGCATAACTCTGTGGCATATTTGTGCCACCCAGAATCTTCATTGATCGTACCATGCTTCGAATTTCTATGAAAATCGGTTCCGATATCAAGCTCCAAGGTGCTCCGAGAAAATCCTCTTACGAACTTGAGTTATTAGAAAAAACGAATTAAGAGTTTGTGTTTAAACAATCTCACGTGTTGCTTCGGTTCCTCTGTCTATCGTTCAAAATACGAATCTGCGAGTAATTTAAACAGTACCTTCGTTTCTAAGAATGCATACTTTATTAGTTGTGAAAGAAATTAGAAACAAACGATAAACATGCATTTTTCTTTTCTTATTTTAATTTTCACAATTGGCATTTATAATGATACTATAATACAATCAATTCAGAATAGTGAATGTAGTATTGATATTATGTTGTTTGCATTCTTACGACGACTAATTATAAATAATGTTAAGTATGACAAAAAATAAATACACAATCTCCAAAAAAAAAATACTGTGGGAATTTTTGCACAGACCTAATAATATGTTAATTTTTCTTTGAATTACTAGTTTAAACACTACTCACTTTTGTGATTCAAACTGGTTCTATTATACACACCCGAAGCGTACGTACAACCGAAAACTTGTGTAAGAAAAAATAGCTGCAGTTTCGCGCTTCTTTCGCCGTTCATGGAGCGGATAGAAGGTTCCTTTTTTTACCGTTTCCAATTACTTCCTCGCCCTTACGCCACTAGGAAGTAGGCCATCCATTAATTGGTTAATTACACCGTTTATAGATTTTGCCTTGATAACGTGCTTAAACTTCACTCTTGCGCTCAATGAAAGTATAAAAGTTAAACATCAAAACAGGTAATTTTTTTCTTTAGTAGAAATTTGTACTCGATAAACGTGGTAAAATGTCTTCGTAATATAAATGAAATAACGAACGAAGCTCTACGAAAATCGTAAAAATTTTATCAACGATGTGGTGATGAAAATTCCATCCAACTGATTTACAGGGATTTGTTTATATTTTCTTCGAGCTAACCGTTCGAATGAAGTTCTACGAGAATCGTAGAGTGAGATATCACACTGTGATGCCCGGTTTGCTCCAATTCCTCGAAACTAGGAGCAGATATTGGGGTATCGCTGAATTAAAACACTTAACCCTTTCGCGACGGCGGAACTAGGCATCACTAACGGACGGGTCGTCGTGCCATTACTGCACACCGTGAGTGTTTCGCGTTTTTCGAGCTCCCAGTGTGTCCGTGTAAAATCTTAGAGGATTTCGTTGGGACAGCAGAGGCCTTGAGGATGTATCGGATAAAGAGAATGTCGTTGAGGCCTTGTTCTGTATTTTAAAATAAATCTTCACTTTGAGTTG
>NW_017100150.1:2352165-2360715 GCF_001263275.1 Habropoda laboriosa | reverse complement strand
TGAAGCATTTAGTGGATGCCGGATATAACCGGCGTTAGCCAGTGTGAAGCATTTAGTGGATGCCGGATATAACCGGCGCTAGTCGCGAAAGGGATTAAGGATCGTCGTTGCGCAGAAACAGAACTTTGACGGAGATTTTGACGTTACGTGACGTGCGCTTGGCGAAATAGAGAATGAACGCGGAAATGGAGAAAATAGGGCTATATACCGGGCGTTAGCCAGTGTGAAGCATTTAGGGGATGCCGGATATAACCGGCGCTAGTCGCGAAAGGGATTAAGGATCGTCGTTGCGCAGAAACAGAACTTTGTTTGACGGAGATTTTGACGTTACGTGACGTGCGCTTGGCGAAATAGAGAATGAACGCGGAAATGGAGAAAATAGTGCTATTTAAGGGTTCTGGGGACTATGCAGGAGAGTTGGAAGGTGAAGAGTCCAGTATGAGTATGACTCGTTGTAAATACGGATAAAACTAAGGACTAAGAAGGAAAATATTTGAGGGTGTAACAACACGATTTATCAATGACGTGGTAATCAAAATTTCATCGAACTGATTTACAGTAATTTATTTATATTTTCTTCGAGCTAACCGTTGCAAAAGCACGTGGAACTAAATTTAATTAAAGATTCCCTCTTAAATGGAGATGTTGCGCTGACGAATACAGAATATGGCGCTTCTGCTATGCTCCAGTCGTGCATATTCAATCTAACATGATATTGCTTACCTTCAGAGACCTCGCTATTACCAGGAAAATAGTCATTTAATCGTATATTACATAATTTAGTACATGCCGGAATGTGGTCCAATTACAATCCCCGGCAAACATTATGGAATACACGTATTTACGTATCAAAAGCTCGAGGAAATTTTCAAGATCGTAACAACGCGGAGTAAAGTGGATTACCATTTTCTTTCCAGGATAAGAAACGCGACAAACGTAAAATAAAACGTGATTTGTAGAATGAAACGGAAGGAAGTGGGAAGTTGATCTGAAAGTCTTTACTTTTAAATTTTATTGCACCCTTTAGCGACATTCTTGATTAAATTTGACAGTGATTTACGATTTTATCACTAAACAAATCCTAAATATTATTAAAACAGTTTCTCTTAATATTAGGGGATAATAACTTAATATAAATTAATATCATTAATTCTCTTAACACTTTTACCAAGTCTTCGTTCAGTCAGAAAAGTTACAAAGCGTAACAATTAAATATATTTTATTGCATAGAAAATTGTATTACATAAATTTCAAAGTTTATTAGCTTCCTTTCTTTGCAATCTCTTCAATTATTCTGAGATGAATTTACTAATATTAATTTAACCAACTTACTCTCTTATGTTATACTTAATTTATTACGCTGTTTAAGACGTTTAAAAATTGTTACATTTGCAATTTACAAACACCATACATATTTCATCTAACAAT
Source organism: Habropoda laboriosa (assembly GCF_001263275.1). NCBI lineage: Eukaryota > Metazoa > Arthropoda > Insecta > Hymenoptera > Apidae > Habropoda > Habropoda laboriosa. The sequence goes on along the minus strand of NW_017100150.1, from coordinate 2,359,287 downwards.
ATTAACCCTTTCGCTGCGGCCAATTTCCGTAGGTAATGCAGGTTGCACATTGTAAATATTCAAGTGCGGTGGTAAACTCTTTTCTTTCGGCCGTATTGTTCTAAAATTTATTAGATTAAATTAAGGGGTGGAAGTGTGCGAAGGATTAAATTAAGGTGGAAGTGCACAAAGGATTAAATTAGGGTGGAAGTGCGCCACGAAGTGCGAGCAGAAACGATGCGGAGGAAATTTTCAAACCGTCTCTATAACCGCGCCAACAGCAATGAAAGGGTTAATATTTGTGTATTAAAGGTACGCGAAGCTCGCCGATAAATATCGTTCGAACGAGGAACTCGCGTACCGATTTGTGTATTAAAAGAGAGAAACTAGAGTACGTTTCGAACGTAGCGAATTTTTATTCGATACACGGTGTATAGAACGGTGGAAGTTTGTATCGGTAATGCTCCTGAATCATAATAATCCTCTTTTAGAAAACGGTCCTCTATTTTTCGCCGTGCAACTCGCTGCTAGACGTATTTCGAGAGATCCGCGCGGCATACGAAACGCGATGGACAACAGGATCGGATTCCGATCGAGATTGGTCTAATGTGTCTGATCGGGCATGAAGGAGGATACGCTAGAAGGAGGATTCGTCTCTGTAGGAGAAGTGTACACGTATTTTTGGCGAATAATGGAACAAATGCTACTATAGAAGAGAGCTTAAACCTCGTCACCCTGAAAGACCAACTTTCAACGTCTTTCGAATTAAAGGTACGCGGGGCTGAAGCACACTCGACCAAGCACGTTAGTCGGTGGTGGTAGTACACCCTGCCGAGAGTTTCACGGCAAACCGCGTTAGAATTGCAAAGAACTTTGAAAAAACGAAATATACACATTTGCATGATCTTCAACATTCCACGGTGTTTCTTTGCACGTGTACAAAGCTTTGCTTTCTGCCGTTTTAAAGAATGGTTTTAGCGAAACGTGATTTTCCACGGTACACGAGGCATGTTTAAGTTCTCGTTTACTAGAGGAAAGTGCAGGAATGAGATATTGCAAGTGATTTTAAATTAATTTGAAATTGGTTGAACAAAATATGAAGGATGCTATTTGCATGTAATATAATATAAGTAATGCACAGTTGAATCTCAAAGGAAGGGAAAAAATCTTCGAGTTTTCGAGTAAGAGAGATCATTAGGAATATCCTTTTTCTTTCTTCATCCAGTTTTTAAACCTCTTTCTAGCTCTTGACAGCGAATCACAACACGTCAACTCTCAGTTACTCTCAAATACTCTCGAGAGCAACTCGCGATAGTTTTACTCTCAGAAGGATATCTATTTAGCTTTATGTTTGGCTCGGTGTACGTATGTACAACGGTTCTGACTGATGTTTATTATCTTTGGTGTAGAAAAAATATTACGAGTCTCACGCGATATTCCTCTCGATTCTGAGAATTTGTCTAAGCCAGCTACGCGTAAACAGAGTATGAAAATCGGGCAGGACGATATGTCCTCAGTCAGTGTTTAGTAGTCTGCCGAACGAGAGCCTTGACAAACGACGCTTATATCGTGCGATCATAGTCTTGTAGAAAATACAGTGTTCCCTCGAACAACGCGGATTTCGAATCAATTTACATAATTAGCATACCTTTGCAATTTTCCTAATCGCGGCGAATAAGAGAAGTGATAAAGCGCGAGTGCAAATTCGTTCGTGTGAGCTAATTCCTCACAAATTTCCGCTGCATAGAAGGAACAACGGCACCGAATTCAAGTAAACAATTGTCACTGTACTTTCATATATCCCATAAATATCCAAAATCGTTTTCTATTTGTTAACGAAGTCTCATAAAAAAGAGTACGCTTGTTTTCTACTTTTAAAGAAATACCCCTTTTCGTTTGTTTTAGAAATTGTGGCTCTTCCTGTATGTACCGATTTGCTAACATAATTTTCACAATTAATTCTTCAATTTGTTGCATTTTATAGTCACTGTATAAATAAAACTCTGAGATAAAATCGTGAAAGGAGCTTGTCAAGTAGATTTATACAGTTTTAATTATAATACACACACTGTGAAATTTATTTAATTTAATTTTGAGTCTTTTGAATGCTGTTCGCTCAGTATTCAATTTATTTCATTAAAGCTCCGTAACTAGTTAGCTCATCTTCCAGGTATTTCTCAATGTCTTCCCTCCGTGGTAGAAAAGCCCGATTGCCTTGTTTCACAATGTAAAACCCGCAGGAAAGGAGGATCTAATGAGGAAACCGAACTGCTGGTAAAAAAAAAAAGAGGTAGCTCGCGAACATGGTCCTGTAGAGGCACGATGATGAGATTTTATGTTGTTGCGTCGTTATAAGATATAAGGGAGCATTGTCAGTGTACGTAAGAAATATGAATATTTTTGTAGCATCTCAATCTATCTCCACGAATACCACAAATTTCTCCTGTAATTTTACGAAATTCTGTTGTACACGTTGATCCTTGTCGATGTATAAAACACACGTGGTAAAATAAATAGATGACAAATTGGTCCATTGCAGATTTTTTGAATATTTTTCTCTACGTTTGCTTATGCAATTAACAAGTGTTAATCTAAAACATCGTAGTAGATAGCAACATCGACGAATAAGTTGGTAAACTGGCCCTGAGCCAATAGGCACAACTTTTACTAAGGCAAAAAATAATACAAAAATAAATAAATAGATGACAAATGGGCACGGGTCTAATTACATCCTGCGAGGGTCACTAGAATTGCTTTGCTAGATTTTTAGTAATTTGTGTCCCTCGCGCTCAATAGCCATATCTGTATGTAACGGTCCGCTTGCCGATTAGTCACCCGGAGGAAATTCCAGATTTTTGGGACCTTCCCCGCCCACCCCTCGCGATCGTCTCCCACCCTTCCAAGGTGACAGCGCGCTAAGGGTGCACTGGAAGGGCGGCAAAGACGATATTAGACACGCTGATTGGCAAATGCAATCGTTAACCATTAACCAATCAGCGTGTCCCAACGAAAATCCCTCTCACGGACGTCCGAGACGCGACGTCGGAGAGTCGGTCGTCGAGTAGTCGTAGAACCACCACAAGGAGAACCAAGGAGCAACCAGCTCACATCACGCGATACCATAGATCAGTTTTTCCAAGTCCCAATCATTTGGGTGGTCCTTCGAACCAGTATCTAGACGGCACAACATCGTGCAAACATCCACAAAGCTCGAAAGTTCATCGCCACAACCACGGGCATTAACAACTATTTTAAATTTGCAAGTGACCTATTTGTAAGACACGATCTTCTATTTTTTTCGACACTTAATACTTTACTACTTTAATATGAAAGTATATTGTGACGATATATCGATTGGTGATCGTATTAGCAATGGAAATTTCTAGGTATAATAATTTTAAATGAATTTAGTTTTATATTTTTTTTAATACGGATTTTAATTCATTTACTTTAAATAGATAGTTGAGGATAGGATTTTCCAACGAATCAAGATTCTAAGCATACATTTAAATATTTGTCAGTAAAATTTTATCACCGTTTTCGTCGTATCTTTAGCACTAAAAAATATTCACGGTTTTTAAGTTAGTTGACGCATCAGTGGCAAAGCAAAGAGCACTAATATCTTTTTAATCTTTTACTAATGTACTTAGTTCTAAATGTGCTTTTGTGTACGCTTTTATGGGTTATCTTCCAAGGATATAGTATAATCTCTCCAGCCTTGCAATTCCCCTCTGCATGTTATATTTGAAAGGAACTTAGCATGACCTCACTTATGCGAAGAACACTCGCGAGTTTTAGTGTATCTTGTTGAAAAATATTCGTGTTTTATTGCAAATTACGACTACAATTCTTGATTATACTTTTACATTTTTTACTCGATTTGTTTCTATTCGAAGTACAATTTAAATTTTTAAATTTATTTTACACGTAAATGTAATAGATAACGTTAAAAAAATATTTAAATATTGCACGTAACGTTGAAATATATCTTTTATAGCGTGTGCACATTTTATACAGCTTAAGGAGATAAACTTCTATGCTTCGTAGTGAAATTATTAACGCAAATCTTGAAATAGTCAAATTTAAACGTAAAAAATTTGCCTTGCGAAATTTCATTCTGATATATTCCCCGTGGAAAATTCCTGCACCTATATTTATACGAATGAATGTAAGAGTATGTTGATAAATGGAAAGAAATGGAGGTTCTTATCGCTACAGGAGTATCACCTAGAAATAATTTATCGAACGTCTTTTAAATCGCTGAAGTGAACTTGATGATAATAGTTTGCGACTGTATCTATCTGGAAAATTAATGATCTGAAATGTTTTTACATAGAACTCTACTGAATTGAAGTTGAACCAAGCGAAAGCAGTCGGTTCGCAAAAAACCAGCAGCTCTAGAAGATAGAAACGTAATCATGATACTGTTGTTAAAATTAATTTGCTCAGTTGTTCAATAATTTATCGAAAATGTTTATTACAATTTTAAATTTTATTTAAAAGTCATATTTCCATTTCAGATTATTCAAAAATTATTTTAAATTCAACCTCAAAATTCACCTTTCACTTCAGTTTTAAATTATTTACACAATTTTCACATTTGAATAAAAAATAATAATGTGATAATAATTACATCTTTAATAATTCTAAACTTATCTCTGAAATAAACAGTGTACATTCTGACGACATTCTTTATTGAATATTTCAATATTTCTATTTCAACGTTCTTTGAACCACGAGATGAAGCTAATTAAAACCAAACACGGGGAGAAGTGGAAAAAATTAAGCGGAACTTTCCTAAGGAAACTGGAGTAGGTATCGTAAGGGTTAGAATTTTCATTTTCATATTTCATGTAACAATACCTTTATGAAAAGTAAACGAACCTACTAGTATTAAATTTTACAGACTGCGCTGCATCTTATTGTACATATTTCATTATCTTACGTTTCTGCCTTTAAATTAACAAAGACTTCGCTAATCCGACGAAGATCCGAAGGAGAGACTGCGGTCAGGAAATTATGTAAAATTACAAGTTAATAAAAATTAAATTCTATTTCGTATTAAGAGCCATAATTTTCCATTTTTACCACGAGAAATTTATCCAAATTATTTTGTAATTAAAGATGAACTTTTAACCCTTTCGCGACTAGCGCCGGTTATATCCGGCATCCACTAAATGCTTCGCACTGGCTGGCGCCGGTTATATCCGTCATCCACTAAATGCTTCACACTGACTAGCGCCGGTTATATCCGGCATCTACTAAGCGCGTCGCATTGGCTCGCGCCTCGACAACTCAAAGTGAAGATTTACTTTAAAATACAGAACAAGGCCTCAGCAACATTCCCTTTATCCGATACACCCTTAAGTCCTCTGCTGTTCCAACGAAATCCTCTAAGATTTGAAAAAACGCGAGACACTCTTAATGTGTACGGTGTGCACTAACGGCACGACGATCCGTTCGTTAGTGGCGTACTGATGGCTAGTTCCGCCGTCGCGAAAGGGTTAATGCTTTCAGTTAGCAAATTAGTCGACAAAAAGAACTTACCTAATTTTATAAAAAATTTTCCCTTAAAATGTGTATTTCTAAAGTAATTAGAAAAATATTATTTTATCAATTAGGCCTGAAAACCATAAATGGCTTGTTTCATTCCCAAGAATTCACGTTTCGCTCAGGTTAATAAATTACTTGGGTCAGTGTTAAATTGCTTTGCAGCTTATTCTTCGAATTTCTCATCAGAAATGCTTTCTTAATTTACTTCTTTGCAGCCTCGTTCTTTAACTGCATACGTACGTAATCCTTGCTGAGCACATTTGAATAAAGGTTTAATTAAAATACTTGAAATTCGTTTGAAATAGATATGAAATACAACTGGGAACGGTTCGGAGGAACATTCTTTCGTTCAGCTGACTACCATCGAAAGTTCGCCATCGTTTGACTCAGATTCGATTAAAGGAATTTACTGTTGCGATGTTCTTATTCGGCTTCTCATGAAAGTTTCATCCGTTGTTCAAAAGTATCGAACTCTTTCTTCATTCAAGAAAGACGTAGGTTTTTGCAATTGCCAGTCGACCACTTCCGGTGTAACGAAGACATGCTGTCGAAGAAGATATTCTCTGTAGACACTGGTGTACTGGGAACAGTTTCAATCTGAAAATTCTCTTTTCAATTGTATAGATTCTTTTGGTAAATTCGAATAAAAATCACTTTTCGAACACGTACGTTAAAAATTTACTTAATATCAAAACATTATTTATTAAATTTTACATTTTCCACTGCGCAAATATTAAAGAAAGTAAAATATTTAACGAGTATTCCAAGCGAATTATTTTCAATAAAATAACTGCAACTTTAGTGACAAACTAGTGAAATTGTACCGAAGGGGAATAAATAGCATTTGAAAGTAAAGTTAAAGTTATTATAAAATATTTAACGAGAACGTATTAATGTCGTTAATAAATGCATGGCAAATATGAAAATTGTGATATAAAATTAACACGACTGAATGGTACATCTTAAAATATTTTACGAGAACATCTTAATATCGTTAATAAACGATTAGCAAATATAAAAATTGTAATATACAATTAATATGACTGAATGGTACATCGGAAAATACTTTACGAGAGCAAATTAATATCGTTAATAAATACGTACAAATGTACAAATACAAAAATAACCGGAAAACGGAAGCATCGAAGAAATGATAGAATTTTCTTGCTCGAGCACTGTAATCTACTGTTTGCAGGCTCCCAGTCATGAAGACCACATCAGGACTTATCGTTAGCTCTCATAATTGAATTTTTTGGTCGCACAGCCACACGAACTAGCTCCGTAACGATAAAAGATTCCCTTTGACTAATTAGAGAGTAATGGCTTGTTAAGTTTAAATTAAGTAAGGGTATCAACTTGTGGAATAATTTCGATTAAGTTCATTAGAGTTTAAAAAGGCTTCTTCCGATAACCTGGGTATCTAAGATATCCGATTATAGAAGGTAGCATTCCATTCGATCGTACAATTCAGTTTCCTCTTTTCCTATTCTTTAAGAAAAGTACCACCGAACGTTCCAATACGTACCAGTTAAATTCGTTGCAACGATAATTTCAAACGGGGGCGAATTTATTTGAAGAGAATTAAAAGTA